>NC_069500.1:42176715-42236715 GCF_027579735.1 Bombina bombina | reverse complement strand
GCAAATACATCAAAATGGTAGAATTTAGTAAATGTATGCAAAGAAGACCAAGTTGCTGCTTTTCAAATCTGATCAACTGAAGCTTCATTTTTAAAAGCTCAAGAAGTGGAAACTGATCTAGTAGAATGAGCTGCAATTCTCTGAGGCAGGGCTTTACCCAAATAAGTTTGATGAATCAAAAGCTTTAACCACAATGCCAAAGAAATGGCAGAAGCCTTCTGACCTTTTCTGGAATCAGAAAAGATAACAAATAGACTAGAAGTCTTCCGGAAATCTTTAGTAACTTCAAAATAATATTTCAGAGCTCTCACCACATCCAAAGAATGTAAAGATCTCTCCAAAGAATTCCTAGGATTAGGACACAAAGAAGGGACAACGATTTCTCTATTAATGTTGTTAGAATTTACAACCTTAGGTAAGAATTTGAATGAAGTAAGCAAAACTGCCTTATCCTGATGAAAAATCAGAAAAGGAGATTCACAAGAAAGAGCAGAAAATTCAGAAACTCTTCTAGCAGAAGAGATGGCCAAAAGGAAGAACACTTTCCAAGAAAGTAGTTTAATGTCCAAATAATGCATAGGCTCAAATGGAGGAGCCTGTAAAGCCTTCAAAACCAAATTAAGACTCCAAGGAGGATAGACTGATTTAATAACAGGCTTGATACGAACCAAAGCCTGTACAAAACAGTGAATATCAGGAAGCTTAGGAATGTTTCTGTGAATAACACAGAAAGAGCAGAGATTTGTCCTTTCAAGGTACTTCCAGACAAACCTTTAACCAAACCATCCTGAAGAAACTGTAAAATTCTAGGAATTTTAAAAGAATGCCAAGAGAATTTATGGGAGGAACACCATGAAATATAAGTCTTCCAAACTCGATAATAAATCTTTCTAGAAAAAAGATTTACGAGCTTGTAACATAGTATTAATCACTGAATCAGAGAAACCTCTATGACTAAGCACTAGGCGTTCAATTTCCATAACTTCAAATTTAATGACTTGAGATCCTGATGAAAAAACGAGATCTGCATACCAAAACCTGTGAGGCCATGCTGGAGCCACCAGCAACACAAACGATTGTTCCATGATAATTTTTGAGATCACTCTTGGAAGAAAAACTAGAGGCGGGAAAATATAAGCAGGTTGATAACACCAAAGAAGTGTCAACGCATCCACTGCTTCCGCCTGAGGATCCTTGGACCTGGACAGGTACCTAGGAAGTTTCTTATTTAGATGAGATGCCATCAGATCTATTTCTGGAAGGCCCCACATCTGAACAATTTGAGAAAACACATCTGGGTGGAGAGACCACTCTCCCGGATGTAAAGTCTGACGACTGAGATAATCCGCTTCCCAATTGTCTATACCTGGGATATGAACCGCAGAAATTAGGAGCTGGATTCCGGCCAAACAAGGATCCAAGATAATTCTTTCATACCCTGATGATTGGCATATGGCACAGTTGTGATATTGTCTGTCTGAAAACAATTGAACGGTACTCTCTTCAATAGAGGCCAAAACTGAAGAGCCCTGAGAATCGCACGGAATTCCAAAATATTTATTGGTAATCTCGCCTCTTGAGATTTTCAAACCCCTTGTGCTGTCAGAGATCCCCAAACAGCTCCCCAACCTGAAAGACTCGCATCTGTTGTGATCACAGTCCAAGTTGGACGAACAAAAGAGGCCCCTTGAACAATACAATTGTGATCTAATGACCAAGTCAGAGAAAGTCGAACATTGGGATTTAAGGATATTAATTATGATATTCTTGTATAATCCCTGCACCATTGGTTCAGCATACAAAGCTGGAAAGGTCTCATATGAAATCGAGCAAAGGGGATCGTGTCCGATGCTGCAGTCATGAGACCTAAAACTCCCATGCACATAGCTACTGGAGGGAATTACTGAGAATGAAGGTTCCGACAGGCTGCAACCAATGTCAAACGACTCTTGTCCGTTAGAGACAAAGTCAAGGACACTGAATCTATCTGGAAACCTAAAAAGGTTACCCTTGTCTGAGGAATCAAATAACTTTTTGTTAAACTGGTCCTCCAAACATGTTTTTGAAGAAACAACACTAGTTGATACGTGTGAGATTCTGCAGAACGTAAAGACAGAGCAAGTACCAAGATATCGTCCAAACAAGGAAACACCGCAATACCCCGCTCTCTGATTACAGAGAGTAGGGCACCGAGGACCTTTGAAAAGATTATTGGAGCTGTCGCTAGGCCAAAAGGAAGAGCAACAAATTGGTAATGCTTGTCTAGAAAAGAGAATCTCAGGAACTGATAGTGATCTGGATGAATCGGAATATGAATATATGAATCCTGTAAGTCTATTGTGGACATATAATGCCCTTGCTGAACAAAAGGCAGAATAGTCCTTATAGTTACCATCTTGAAAGTTGGTACTCTTACATATTGATTCAAAATTTTTAGATCCAAAACTGGTCTGACTGAATTTTCTTTCTTTGGGACAATGAATAGATTTGAATAAAACCCCAGAACCTGTTCCTGAAACGGAACTGGCATGATTACCCCTGATAACACCAGGTCTAAAACACACTTCAGGAAAGCCTGAGCCTTTACTGGGTTTGCAGGGATGCGTGAGAGAAAAAATCTGCTCATATGCGGTCTTACTCTAAATATTATTCTGTACCCCTGAGAGACAATACTCTGAATCCATTGATTTTGGACCGAATTGATCCAAAAATCTATGAAAAATCTTAATGTGCACCCTCACAGCTGAGCTGGAATGAGGGTCGCACCTTCATGCGGACTTGGGGGCTGGCTTTGATCTCTTAAATGGCTTGGATTTATTCCAATTTGAGGAAGGCTTCCAATTGGAAACAGATTCCTTGGGGGAGGGATTAGGTTTCTGTTCCTTATTTTGTCGAAAGGAACGAAAACGGTTAGAAGCTTTAGATTTACCCATAGATATTTTATCCCTAGGCAAAAATACTCCCTTCCCCCAGTAACAGTTGAAATTATTGAATCCAACTGAGAGCCAAATAACTTATTACTTTGGAAAGAAAGAGATAGCAATCTGGACTTAGAAGTCATGTCAGCATTCCAAGATTTAAGCCACAAAGCTCTTCTAGCTAAAATCGCTAAAGACATAGATTTAACATCAATTTTGATGATATCAAAAATGGCATCACAAATAAAATTATCAGCATGTTGAATCAAGTTAACAATGCTAGACAAATCATGATCCGATACTTGTTGCGCTAAAGTTTCCAACCAAAAAGTTGAAGCAGCTGCAACATCAGCCATAGATATTGCAGGCCTGAGAAGATGACCTGAATATAACTAGGCTTTCCTTAGATAAGATTCAAGTTTCCTATCTAAAGGATCTTTAAAAGAAGTTCTATCTTCCATAGAAATAGTAGTACGTTTAGCAAGAGTAGAGATAGCCCCATCAACCTTGGGGATCTTTTCCCAAAACTCTAAAGAAACTGCTGGCAAAGGATACAATTTTTTAAACCTAATATAAAAATACCCAAGCTGAGTATAAAATAGGGGCGCTATCATATAACGTATGCAATAAGATAACTCGAATGGTGTCACTAGATGGCAGTGTAAAATTGGTATATATATATATATATATATATATATATATAACAGAATTTATGTTTACCTGATAAATTTCTTTCTCCAACGGTGTGTCCGGTCCACGGCGTCATCCTTACTTGTGGGATATTCTCTTCCCCAACAGGAAATGGCAAAGAGCCCAGCAAAGCTGGTCACATGATCCCTCCTAGGCTCCGCCTACCCCAGTCATTCGACCGACGTTAAGGAGGAATATTTGCATAGGAGAAACCATATGGTACCGTGGTGACTGTAGTTAAAGAAAATAAAATATCAGACCTGATTAAAAAAACCAGGGCGGGCCGTGGGCCGGACACACCGTTGGAGAAAGAAATTTATCAGGTAAACATAAATTCTGTTTTCTCCAACATAGGTGTGTCCGGTCCACGGCGTCATCCTTACTTGTGGGAACCAATACCAAAGCTTTAGGACACGGATGAAGGGAGGGAGCAAATCAGGTCACCTAAATGGAAGGCACCACGGCTTGCAAAACCTTTCTCCCAAAAATAGCCTCAGAAGAAGCAAAAGTATCAAACTTGTAAAATTTGGTAAAAGTGTGCAGTGAAGACCAAGTCGCTGCCCTACATATCTGATCAACAGAAGCCTCATTCTTGAAGGCCCATGTGGAAGCCACAGCCCTAGTGGAATGAGCTGTGATTCTTTCGGGAGGCTGCCGTCCGGCAGTCTCGTAAGCCAATCTGATGATGCTTTTAATCCAAAAAGAGAGAGAGGTAGAAGTTGCTTTTTGACCTCTCCTTTTACCTGAATAAACAACAAACAAGGAAGATGTTTGTCTAAAATCCTTTGTAGCATCTAAATAGAATTTTAGAGCGCGAACAACATCCAAATTGTGCAACAAACGTTCCTTCTTTGAAACTGGTTTTGGACACAGAGAAGGTACGATAATCTCCTGGTTAATGTTTTTGTTAGAAACAACTTTTGGAAGAAAACCAGGTTTAGTACGTAAAACCACCTTATCTGCATGGAACACCAGATAAGGAGGAGAACACTGTAGAGCAGATAATTCTGAGACTCTTCTAGCAGAAGAAATCGCAACTAAAAACAAAACTTTCCAAGATAATAACTTAATATCAACGGAATGTAAGGGTTCAAACGGAACCCCCTGAAGAACTGAAAGAACTAAATTGAGACTCCAAGGAGGAGTCAAAGGTTTGTAAACAGGCTTGATTCTAACCAGAGCCTGAACAAAGGCTTGAACATCTGGCACAGCTGCCAGCTTTTTGTGAAGTAATACCGACAAGGCAGAAATCTGTCCCTTCAGGGAACTTGCAGATAATCCTTTTTCCAATCCTTCTTGAAGGAAGGATAGAATCCTAGGAATCTTAACCTTGTCCCAAGGGAATCCTTTAGATTCACACCAACAGATATATTTTTTCCAAATTTTGTGGTAAATCTTTCTAGTCACAGGCTTTCTGGCCTGAACAAGAGTATCGATCACAGAATCTGAGAATCCTCGCTTCGATAAAATCAAGCGTTCAATCTCCAAGCAGTCAGCTGGAGTGAAACCAGATTCGGATGTTCGAACGGACCCTGAACAAGAAGGTCTCGTCTCAAAGGTAGCTTCCAAGGTGGAGCCGATGACATATTCACCAGATCTGCATACCAAGTCCTGCGTGGCCACGCAGGAGCTATCAAGATCACCGACGCCCTCTCCTGCTTGATCCTGGCTATCAGCCTGGGGATGAGAGGAAATGGCGGGAACACATAAGCTAGTTTGAAGGTCCAAGGTGCTACTAGTGCATCCACTAGAGCCGCCTTGGGATCCCTGGATCTGGCCCCGTAGCAAGGAACTTTGAAGTTCTGACGAGAGGCCATCAGATCCATGTCTGGAATGCCCCACAGGTGAGTGACTTGGGCAAAGATTTCCGGATGGAGTTCCCACTCCCCCGGATGCAATGTCTGACGACTCAGAAAATCCGCTTCCCAATTTTCCACTCCTGGGATGTGGATAGCAGACAGGTGGCAGGAGTGAGACTCCGCCCAAAGAATAATTTTGGTTACTTCTTCCATCGCTAGGGAACTCCTTGTTCCCCCCTGATGGTTGATGTACGCAACAGTCGTCATGTTGTCTGATTGAAACCGTATGAACCTGGTCCTCGCAAGCTGGGGCCAGGCCTGGAGCGCATTGAATATCGCTCTCAGTTCCAGAATATTTATCGGTAGAAGAGATTCTTCCCGAGACCAAAGACCCTGAGCTTTCAGGGATCCCCAGACCGCGCCCCAGCCTATCAGACTGGCGTCGGTCGTGACAATGACCCACTCTGGTCTGTGGAACATCATCCCTTGAGACAGATTGTCCAGGGACAGCCCCCAACGGAGTGAGTCTCTGGTCCTCTGATTTACTTGTATCTTCGGAGACAAGTCTGTATAGTCCCCATTCCACTGACTGAGCATGCACAGTTGTAATGGTCTTAGATGAATGCGCGCAAAAGGAACTATGTCCATCGCCGCCACCATCAACCCGATCACTTCCATGCACTGAGCTATGGAAGGAAGAGGAACGGAATGAAGTATCCGACAAGAGTCCAGAAGCTTTGTTTTTCTGGCCTCTGTTAGAAAGATCCTCATTTCTAAGGAGTCTATAATTGTTCCCAAGAAGGGAACCCTTGTTGACGGGGATAGAGAACTCTTTTCCACGTTCACTTTCCAGCCGTGAGATCTGAGAAAGGCCAGGACAATGTCCGTGTGAGCCTTTGCTTGAGGAAGGGACGACGCTTGAATCAGAATGTCGTCCAGGTAAGGTACTACTGCGATGCCCCTTGGTCTTAGCACCGCTAGAAGGGACCCTAGTACCTTTGTGAAAATCCTTGGAGCAGTGGCTAATCCGAAAGGAAGCGCCACGAACTGGTAATGTTTGTCCAGGAATGCAAACCTTAGGAACCGATGATGTTCCTTGTGGATAGGAATATGTAGATACGCATCCTTTAAATCCACCGTGGTCATAAATTGACCTTCCTGGATGGAAGGAAGGATAGTTCGAATGGTTTCCATCTTGAACGATGGGACCTTGAGAAATTTGTTTAAGATCTTGAGATCTAGGATTGGTCTGAACGTTCCCTCTTTTTTGGGAACTATGAACAGATTGGAGTAGAACCCCATCCCTTGTTCTCTTAATGGAACAGGATGAATCACTCCCATTTTTAACAGGTCTTCTACACAATGTAAGAACGCCTGTCTTTTTATGTGGTCTGAAGACAACTGCGACTTGTGGAACCTCCCCCTTGGGGGAAGTCCCTTGAATTCCAGAAGATAACCCTGGGAGACTATTTCTAGCGCCCAAGGATCCAGAACATCTCTTGCCCAAGCCTGAGCGAAGAGAGAGAGTCTGCCCCCCACCAGATCCGGTCCCGGATCGGGGGCCAATATTTCATGCTGTCTTGGTAGCAGTGGCAGGTTTCTTGGCCTGCTTTCCCTTGTTCCAGCCTTGCATTGGTCTCCAAGCTGGCTTGGCCTGAGAAGTATTACCCTCTTGCTTAGAGGACGTAGCACCTTGGGCTGGTCCGTTTTTACGAAAGGGACGAAAATTAGGTCTATTTTTTGCCTTGAAGGGCCGATCCTGAGGAAGGGCGTGGCCCTTACCCCCAGTGATATCAGAGATAATCTCTTTCAAGTCAGGACCAAACAGCGTTTTCCCCTTGAAAGGAATGTTTAGTAGCTTGTTCTTGGAAGACGCATCAGCCGACCAAGATTTCAACCAAAGCGCTCTGCGCGCCACAATAGCAAACCCAGAGTTCTTAGCCGCTAACTTAGCCAATTGCAAAGAGGCGTCTAGAGTGAAAGAATTAGCCAATTTGAGAGCATTGATTCTGTCCATAATCTCCTCATAAGGAGGAGAGTCACTATCGAGCACCTTAAGCAGTTCATCAAACCAGAAATATGCGGCTGTAGTGACAGGGACAATGCATGAAATGGGTTGTAGAAGGTAACCCTGCTGAACAAACATCTTTTTAAGCAAACCTTCTAATTTTTTATCCATAGGATCTTTGAAAGCACAACTATCCTCTATGGGAATAGTGGTGCGTTTGTTTAAAGTAGAAACCGCTCCCTCGACCTTGGGGACTGACTGCCATAAGTCCTTTCTGGGGTCGACCATAGGAAACAATTTTTTAAATATGGGGGGAGGGACGAAAGGAATACCGGGCCTTTCCCATTCTTTATTAACAATGTCCGCCACCCGCTTGGGTATAGGAAAAGCTTCTGGGAGCCCCGGCACCTCTAGGAACTTGTCCATTTTACATAGTTTCTCTGGGATGACTAAATTTTCACAATCATCCAGAGTGGATAATACCTCCTTAAGCAAAATGCGGAGATGTTCCAATTTAAATTTAAATGTAATCACATCAGATTCAGCCTGCTGAGAAATGTTCCCTAAATCAGTAATTTCTCCCTCAGACAAAACCTCCCTGGCCCCCTCAGATTGGGTTAGGGGCCCTTCAGAGATATTAATATCAGCGTCGTCATGCTCTTCAGTAACTAAAACAGAGCAGCCACGCTTACGCTGACAAGGGTTCATTTTGGCTAAAATGTTTTTGACAGAATTATCCATTACAGCCGTTAATTGTTGCATAGTAAGGAGTATTGGCGCGCTAGATGTACTAGGGGCCTCCTGAGTGGGCAAGACTCGTGTAGACGAAGGAGGGAATGATGCAGTACCATGCTTACTCCCCTCACTTGAGGAATCATCTTGGGCATCATTGTCATTATCACATAAATCACATTTATTTAAATGAATAGGAATTCTGGCTTCCCCACATTCAGAACACAGTCTATCTGGTAGTTCAGACATGTTAAACAGGCATAAACTTGATCAGAAAGTACAAAAAACGTTTTAAAATAAAACCGTTACTGTCACTTTAAATTTTAAACTGAACACACTTTATTACTGCAATTGCGAAAAAACATGAAGGAATTGTTCAAAATTCACCAAATTTTCACCACAGCGTCTTAAAGCCTTGAAAATATTGCACACCAATTTTGGAAGCTTTAACCCTTAAAATAACGGAACCGGAGCCGTTTTAAGCTTTAAACCCCTTTACAGTCCCTGGTATCTGCTTTGCTGAGACCCAACCAAACCCAAAGGGGAATACGATACCAAATGACGCCTTCAGAAGTCTTTTATAAGTATCAGAGCTCCTCTCACATGCGACTGCATGCCATGCCTCTCAAAAACAAGTGCGCAACACCGGCGCGAAAATGAGACTCTGCCTATGCTTTGGGAAAGCCCCTAAAGAATAAGGTGTCTAAAACAGTGCCTGCCGATATTATTAAATCAAAATACCCAGAATAAATGATTCCTCAAGGCTAAATAAGTGTTAATATCAATCGATTTAGCCCAAAAAAAGTCTACAGTTTAAATAAGCCCTTGTGAAGCCCTTATTTACAATCGTAATAAACATGGCTTACCGGATCCCATAGGGAAAATGACAGCTTCCAGCATTACATCGTCTTGTTAGAATGTGTCATACCTCAAGCAGCAAGAGACTGCAAACTGTTCCCCCAACTGAAGTTAATTGCTCTCAACAGTCCTGTGTGGAACAGCCATGGATTTTAGTTACGGTTGCTAAAATCATTTTCCTCATACAAACAGAATTCTTCATCTCTTTTCTGTTTCTGAGTAAATAGTACGTACCAGCACTATTTGAAAATAACAAACTCTTGATTGAATAATGAAAAACTACAGTTAAACACTAAAAAACTCTAAGCCATCTCCGTGGAGATGTTGCCTGTACAACGGCAAAGAGAATGACTGGGGTAGGCGGAGCCTAGGAGGGATCATGTGACCAGCTTTGCTGGGCTCTTTGCCATTTCCTGTTGGGGAAGAGAATATCCCACAAGTAAGGATGACGCCGTGGACCGGACACACCTATGTTGGAGAAATATATATATATATATATACACACAATATAGTGGTTCACCACAGAGTGACAGAGTTAAACCAGCATATAGAGTGACCTGTAAATATATGTAGAGGGGTTATATACACACATATATATGAATGCAAAAAAGTCCCAAATATACAAGATAGTCACTAGAGTATCCAAGATGAAGTTAGGGCAAATTCTGGCAGCTCTCCTCGAAGTATAAGGCCATCCACATCAAGAAATTTCTATAAAGAAGCAGAGAAGGCACCACATAGCATAATTCTGTGAGATATATCAGGTAACATAATAGAAAACTCAGATGCACTCACGTTTAGCAAAGCACCAAGATGTGATGCAGGCTGGAACCTTAAGAGTTGTCCGGTAAAACTCTCCTCTCAGGCAAAGATCTCCCCCAATGCCAGATGGTAATCACAGGATAGTATTGCTGTTTGAATCAGGTGTATGGTCAACTCCAGCAATAGTAGGAGTAAAAACCAAGCAGGAATGCTTGGACATTCCTGCTTGGTTTTTACTCCTACTATTGCTGGAGTTGACCATACACCTGATTCAAACAGCACTACTATCCTGTGATTACCATCTGGCATTGGGGGAGATCTTTGCCTGAGAGGAGAGTTTTACCGGACAACTCTTAAGGTTCCGGCCTGCCCAGCCTGCATCACATCTTGGTGCTTTGCTAAACGTGAGTGCATCTGAGTTTTCTATTATGTTACCTGATATATCTCACAGAATTATGCTATGTGGCGCCTTCTCTGCTTCTTTATAGAAATTTTTTAAACCTGGAAGAAGGAATAAAAGAAGTACCAGGCCTATTCCATTCCTTAGAAATCATATCAGAAATAGTACCAGGAACTGGAAAACCTTTGGAATTACCACAGGAGGTTTATAAACAGAATTTAAATGTTTAGTAGTTTTAATATCAAGAGGACTATTTTCCTCCATATCCAATGTAATCAACACTTCTTTTAACAAAAAACGAATATACTCCATTTTAAATAAGATTTGTCAGTGTCAATATCTGAGGCAGGATCTTCTGAACCAGATAGATCCCCATCAGAGAAGGATAATTCAGCATGTTGCCGGTCATTTGAAATTTCAGCAACTTTATGAGAAGTTTTAAAAGACCTTTTTACGTTTATTAGAAGGCAGGATGGCAGACAAAGCCTTCTGAATGGGATCAGAAATAAATTATTTTAAATTTACAGGTATATCTTGTGCATTAGATGTTGAGGGAACAGCAACAGGTAATGAACTACTACTGATTGATACATTCTCTGCATGTAAAAGTTTATCATGACAACTATTACAAACCACAGCAGGAGATAAAACCTCCACAAGTTTACAACAAATGCACTTAGCTTTGGTAGAACTGTTATCAGGCAGCAGGGTTCCAACCGTGATTTCTGAGACAGGATCAGATTGAGACATCTTGCAAATGTAAGAGAAAAAAAAAAAACAAATAAAGCAAAATGATCAATTTCCTTATATGGCAGTTTCAGGAATGGGAAAAAATGCAAACAGCCCAGCCCTCTGATAGAGAAAAAAGGCAAGAGGCATATAGGAATGGGGTCTTAAATAATGAAAAAATTTGGCGCAAAGTATGACGCACAACAAACAAAAAAATATTTTTTGGCGCCAAAAACGTCCGGAAATTACATACACGCGTCACAGATGACGGAACCTTGTGAAGGAAAATGAACGTAATTTCGCGCCAAAAAAATCTTGCACCAAGAATGACGCAATAAACTTTGCCATTTTGCGCCCTTGCAAGACTAATTCTGCCCGCGAATTAAAAAAACAGTCAATTTGAAAAAGAGACTCAACCCCAGGTAAGAAATAATTTTTACTAAAAAAAAGCATTTCCCAGATATGAAACGGACAGTCTGCAAAAGGAAATATACTGAAAACCTGAATCATGACAAATATAAGTACAATACATATATTTAGAACTTTATATAAATACATAAAGTGCCAAACCATAGCTGAGTGTCTTAAGTAATGAAAACATACTTACCAAAAGACACCCATCCACATATAGCGGATAGCCAAACCAGTACTGAAACGGTTATCAGTAGAGGTAATGGAATATGAGAGTATATCGTCGATCTGAAAAGGGAGGTAGGAGATGAATCTCTAGACCAATAACAGAGAACCTATGAAATAGATCCCCGTTATGAAAACCATTGCATTCAATAGGTGATACTCCCTTCACATCCCTCTAACATTCACTGTACTCTGAGAGGAATCGGGCTTCAAAATACTGAGACGCGCATATCAACGTAGAAATCTTAGCACAAACTTACTTCACCACCTCCATAGGAGGCAAAGTTTGTAAAACTGAATTGTGGGTGTGGTGAAGGGTGTATTTATAGGCATTTTGAGGTTTGGGAAACTATGCCCCTCCTGGTAAGATTGTATATCCCATACGTCACTAGCTCATGGACTCTTGTCAATTACATGAAAGAAATGCTTGTGCAATGCCGCCCCCTGTTCACTGGCAGACAATCGGCCACTAGCAGGGGCTGTTAATCATCTGATATTACGACCGCTGCTTCCTAACTTCAGTTTCAGATGAGCCTAAAACAATGGGCCTCCGATGCAGCATATGTTGCTTAATATATGGAGCCCTAAGTCGCACTAACAGTACAGGTGTCTTCAAACCTGTCAGACATGACTCCATGTGAGCCATAGCACTCAAAAGGGAAACTGAACTCCTTTAGCTCTTTTTCACAGGTCTGCGACTAGTTAACAAGGTGCCCAATCTCTAGCCAATCCACAATGGGAAAGCAGAGACTCACATTAACATTGTTGTTATTATTGGACCTGTAAATTCTGGCTGAAAGCTGAGCGTAAACACGGTATTACCATTATTAACGCCCTGTGAGACCAGCAAATACTATGTCACAATCATTGATGCTCCTGGCCACAGAGATTTCCTCAAGACCATGACCACTGGTAAATCACAAGCTGACTGTGCTGTCCTGATTGATTCTGCTGGTGAATTTGAGGTTGGTATTTCAAAGAATGGATACATTTGCAAGTGTGATCTGCTGGCCTTTTCCTGAGGTGTGAAGCAGCCTAATGATGGTGTTGACAATATGGATTCTATTCAATCACCATACAGCCAAGATAGATGAAATGGTCAAGGATGTCAGCACATACATCAAGTAGAATGTATACAACCCTGATACAGTTGTTTTCATGCCTAATTCTGGATGGAATTAAGACATGTTTGAGCCCAGTAACAATATGCCTTTGTTCACATGTAAAGAAGGTATTGGTAGAGAAATACTCTTCTTACAGATCTTGACTACATCCTGCCACTAACCAGTCTCACAGACAAGCCTCTAATTCTACCTCTGCAAGAACTCTACAACATTGGTGGTATTGACACAATATTAGTTGGTTGTGTGGAAACTGTGGTACTGAAAAATGGCATTAGTAGTTACTTTTTCTAACGTTAAAGTCTGCTGACATGCACCATAAAGTTGTTGCTGAACCTAGTAAAAATGGCAACCTTAACATAAAATAGAACATTTATATGGTAATGTTGCCAGGGAGACAAAAAAATGATCCACCACAAGAAGCTGGAAGCTCTACAGTACAAGTAATCATCCTTTACCACTCTAGTCACATTAGTGCTGGTTAAGCTCCAGTGTTGGATTGTCACACAGCTCACATTGCTTGCAAATGTGGTGAAAGAAAAGATGGATCCCCATTATGGTAAGAAGATGGAAGGCAATCCCAAGTTCTTGAAGTCTGGTCGTTTATCAGCCGTTTATCAATAAAAAATGAACAAGAAATTAATCTCTTCAGAGAAGAAAGACAACCTTCAAAAACTCAGAAAAGATTTCATAAACCAGGGGGTGTGACACCAGAATAAAAGACCCACACAGACAAACAGCAACCACTGAACAATAAAAGGTACCATTGGTGGTCAACTGCAACCTTTATCTTGAATTTAGATAGAAAAAAACAAAAGAACTTTAAACAACATTAAATAAATGACTCAAAACATTAGCCCAGAACTTACCTACTCTCTTATAAATGCTATACTAACAAGATGATTGTGAGGATTTCTAAAAATTGAACCACCATCAATGCCACATCACCCTGCCTGTAAAACATGCACAAAAAATATACCAACCACACATTCTCACCATCGCCATAAAATAATAATATGTACCTTTCCTTGGCACCTATATATTCAATGATGTCCTATAATGTGCATAAAATGCTGAGACTCAGGGTTCTAAATAGAGGAAATGGACCAAACGCTAAACAAGTATCATAAATCCCCCAGGTTCAATAACAAAAAACACACACACTCTAAGGCTGTTGTCATATTGCAGAAATGTTTTAAAGATCAGACTTAATAACACAAGTAGAGTCTGCAGCTTAGGAGCCTTATACACGACCTAGTACCGAGTCAGGTTTCAAATTGAAACTGGCTGCTTGGAGCCAAGCACTAAATCCTAAGCTTGCATATACTTCAGACCTTATGTGTGTGAAAGAATTTGTGAACATTCAAATATTAAAGGTGAAAACTAAGATTGCCTGACTGCCATATTAGAAATCTATCTGCATTTAACTGGTTATGAAACTCAAAATGAAACTTTCATGATTCAGACAGAACATATATGTCAAAGAACAAACCGAGATAGTTTAAAAAGCATGTATGTGACTGTGCACTATATAGGTTTACAAGCATGTACGTGACTGTGCATTATATAGGTTTAGAAGCATGTACGTGACTGTGCATTATATAGGTTTAGAAGCATGTACGTGACTGTGCATTATATAGGTTTAGAAGCATGTACATGACTGTGCATTATATAGGTTTAGAAGCATGTACGTGACTGTGCATTATATAGGTTTAGAAGCATGTACGTGACTGTGCATTATATAGGTATAGAAGCATGTACATGACTGTGCATTATATAGGTTTAGAAGCATGTACGTGACTGTGCATTATATAGGTTTAGAAGCATGTACGTGAAAGTGGGAATGGACTGCACTTTCAAACAATGTATAGTGGCTGTAGGTTAGGGACCAAGAAGGGAAGAGACTTTGACGAGGACCTGAGCTTATACCAAATGGCGACAGATGCAACTAACGCTTCCATTTTTGCGTTCAAATATTATTGTGTGCTTACTAGAGAGTGTCAGGTTTTCTGTGTGTTGTGTTGATAATCTTGTTTTGTATTTTTCCCTATGGTTTTTTCACCCAAGTTTGAGAGTGCAGTCCATTTCCATGTTTTGTATGTGTGTAGGGAAATTACAAAGGCCTGTGTCACCCCTGTTGGTTATTAGTTTGTTTATTTGAAAGCATGCATTATGTGGATGTAGGTTAGGGATCCAGGACCGAAGAGGCCTTGATCTGGTCCTGGGCTTAAACCATTTGGCCATATACAACTGACTATTACATTTTTGCTTTTAAATATATGGTACCCAGTTGAAAAGTTAAGCAAACAAAAATAAATCAACAATTCTTTATAGATTTGTTAAAAGCTACATTCATTTTACATTTGCAAACAAAACTTATAAAAAAAAATAGTGTTTTGAATATTTTGCCCAAAAACAAATGCAAGATGCCTAGCATTCTCGAGGCTCCATATACCACGGGCAGATTTATCATTATCTGGACGGACAAGGTTTGCATGCAATGAACCTGTCAGCCCGACTGTCCGGCATTGCAAGAAGCAGCCAGCATTCATTATCTGTATTCATCATTGCACAAGCAGTTACTTGAGCTTGTCAATCACCCCAGTAAGATCAGTCCAGGGTGATATTTTAGAGATGTGCAAATATTTGTGATCATTTCGGCATTTGTTTCACTAATGAATACTGAATACTTCCGCATCCCTCAGTTTTAATCTGCCGCCTCTGAGGTCAGCAAGCAGCTGTTTACACTGATGCAACAGTTCACAGTTTCATAAATTTGCCCCCAAGTGTATAAATGTATCCTGTCAATTTCTGAATTACGTATGAAATATGCTGAAGTAAACTTTTTTTCCAATGTCTCAGCATTGTGCCATGTGTCTTCACTATAATTTGTCAGCCATTAAAAACTTTCAAAGTTCCCCCAACCGGATCCCTTGATTCTACAGAAAAACAGTATCAGTACTAACTAGAATAGCATTTTTATTACTATTAATATTGTTATTTGCTGTGCTAATGTAGTGAAGGTGTCAGCGCTGAATCTCCTGCAGTGTTTGTATGTCCTTAGCTAGACAACATAATCTTATGCTAAGCCTGCAGCATGCATGGTAAATGTTACAGTGTGTGGGAGAGTATGAAACCTGAGCGAGGGAGCTAAAAGAGTCATTAAAGTAAAACCGGCAATGATAGTAATTGCGTTACTTAAACAGATTTATATAACCCCATGTCCCATGGGTAATTCAGAGCGACTCGGTGCAGGTTTATCAATTCTAGCCCTCAAGTTAGTAACATGATTACCTTGGTTGAGAACAGTTATTTAAAAGGGTTGTTACTTTGAGATTCTAATATAAAATGTATGTTATATAGTTTTTTTTTTTTTTTTTTTTTTGTTTGTTTGTTTGTTTTTAAATAATAAAAAACTTAGCAATACACTTTTCCTACAAATGTGAATCTTGTGTGCTTTCTAATTTCTGTTAAATAAAAAAAGCAGACTTCACACTTAACCCTGTTTATACTCCTCACAGTCCACTGTCCCACATATAACCATCTGTAATTGGCCTCAGCAGGGAGGGAAACCTAGGTTACAATATGGCAGCTCCTATTTATTTATAGACAAACTTTACACTTATTTTATTTCAATATTTAAACAACTAATATAGTAAAAACTCTATAGTGAAAATAGTTACCCACATATAAATTATTATCTTTGGGCTTTTTAAGAGGGGCTTCAGGGCTTTAAAACAAGGTATCTTGGGGTCTTTTTTAATGGCCCGTTATAAGGATATATGTGTAAATTGTGTTTAACACATGTATTTTTATTTTTGTTGCTTATACTTTAACCACCATGACCTACACAGTTTAAAAGAGCAGGTGACAACGTTTGAAATGGTGGGTCTTAGGGCAGGTATGAATACTTAAACCTCAAGCAGTTCCCTTAAAGGGACAGTAAAGTCAAAATTAAACTTCCATGATTAAAAACATGCAATTTTAACCCCTTAAGGACAAGACCGTTTTTCAATTGTCTTACGCTTAAGGACCAGGGCTATTTTTACATTTCTGCAGTGTTTGTGTTTAGCTGTAATTTTCCTCTTACACATTTGCTGTACCCACACATATTATATACCGTTTTTCTCGCCATTAAATGGACATTCTAAAGATATCATTTTCATCATATCTTATAATCTACTATATTTTTTTTATAAAATATGATGAAAAATTTGGTAAAAAACCCCACACACTTTTTCTAACTTTGACCCCCAAAATCTGTTACACATCTACAACCATCAAAAGAGAAAATGTATGCTTACCTGATAAATTTGTTTCTTTTTAGACACAATGAGTCCACGGATCATCATCCTTACTTGTGGGATTTCACCTCCTGGTCAGCAGGAGGAGGCAAAGAGCACCACAGCAGAGCTGCTATATATAGCTCCTCCCCTCCCTCCCACTCCAGTCATTCGACCGAAGTTAGGAAGAGAAAGGAAAAGCCAAGGTGCAGAGGTGTCTGAAGTTTACAAAAAAGAACAACCTGTCTAAAAGAACAGGGCGGGCCGTGGACTCATCGTGTCTAAAAAGAAATACATTTATCAGGAAAGCATAAATTCTCTTTTCTTTTTAAAGACACGATGAGTCCACGGATCATCATCCTTACTTGTGGGATACAATACCAAAGCTAGAGAACACGGATAATAAGGGAGGGACAAGACAGGGAACCTAAATGGAAGGCACCACTGCTTGAAGAGTATAGTATACTAATGTCTAGATAATCCTATATTGGCACAACTATGTAAAATGTATTTAAAATTGTATTTATTACAATGCGAAAAGACAGAAAATTAAAATCAAAGTCAAATCAATGCAAGCATATAATCATTCAAAAACATATAAAGCATAACATATAAAGCATACAAACGAGACCAATGAAATGATGTTGATGAGATGATATGGTTCCAATGCAATAGATTGTGGCATATGTGGCAAGCCGTATTAGTAAAGCGGACACATGTGTTTAATAGACACAGCGATGTTAGCAAGGTTAGCGTTTTACTTTTTCCTTCCCAAAGTTGCAGAGTTGGCAAAACTGCAGAATAGAGGCGAGAAGAAAGGACAAGAAAATCCTTTTACAAACACAAAATGAGTTCAAATTGGCAAGGTGTTTACTAATACTTACACCGGAAGCCAAGTGATGTTCCTCTGTGTTTGTTTGTTCCTCCAGGCGGCAGATTTCTAACGGTCCTGTGATTCCCTGGAGAGATCAAGTTACACAGCTTAGGAGAATGTTTGCTGCAGTCAGTATAATGTGGCTACGGAAGCCCAAGTAGTCCAGTATTAGAGTAACGCGTTTCGGCTGTGCGCAGCCTTTCTCAAACTCAATACTGTTGTGGATGGGACGATGGTATTTATTTACTCGTCTTAAAGGGATAGATGCACCCACTTTTTTCTTTTCTTTAATTTGCAGAATATATAAGTATTAGTAAACACCTTGCCAATTTGAACTCATTTTGTGTTTGTAAAAGGATTTTCTTGTCCTTTCTTCTCGCCTCTATTCTGCAGTTTTGCCAACTCTGCAACTTTGGGAAGGAAAAAGTAAAACGCTAACCTTGCTAACATCGCTGTGTCTATTAAACACATGTGTCCGCTTTACTAATACGGCTTGCCACATATGCCACAATCTATTGCATTGGAACCATATAATCTCATCAACATCATTTCATTGGTCTCGTTTGTATGCTTTATATGTTATGCTTTATATGTTTTTGAATGATTATATGCTTGCATTGATTTGATTTTAATTTTCTGTCTTTTCGCATTGTAATAAATACAATTTTAAATACATTTTACATAGTTGTGCCAATATAGGATTATCTAGACATTAGTATACTACACTCATTAAGCTATCTTTGGATAGCGCAGCTAAATAACTTATCACTTAGCTACAGTTTGTAGTTAAAGTGATTACTCTAGTCCTAATTTGATTAAGGAGTTTGGGGATTCCTTATATTTATTTTTAGCAGCTTTGTGTAAATACTCACAGTGCAGAGGCCATTTTTTTCAATATTTTACCACTGCTTGAAGAACCTTTCTCCCAAAAGCAGCCTCAGCTGAAGCAAAAGTATCAAATTTGTAAAATTTAGAAAAAGTGTGAAGAGAGGACCAGCCTTGCAAATCTGTTCTACAGAAGCTTCATTTTTGAATGCCCATGAGGAAGCAACAGCCCTAGTAGAATGAGCCGTAACTCTTTCAGGAGGCTGCTGTCCAGCAGTCTCATATGCAAAGCGGATGATACTCTTCAACCAAAAACAAAGAGAGGTAGCCGTAGCTTTCTGACCCTTACGTTTTCCTGAGAAAATTAGAAACAGAGAACACGACTGACGAAATTCCTTAGTTGCCTGTAAGTAAAACTTTAAAGCACGGACTACGTCCAAATTGTGCAGAAGCCGTTCTTTCTGAGAAGAAGGATTAGGACACAAGGAAGAAACAGCAATCTCCTGATTAATATTCCTGTCTGAAACAACCTTAGGAAGGAACCCTAGTTTAGTACGTAAGACTACCTTATCCGAATGGAAAATAAAGTAAGGTGAATTGTATTGCAATGCCGAAAGCTCAGACACTCTTCGAGCGGAAGAAATGGCAACAAGAAATAAAACTTTCCAAGATAACAAATTAATATCTAAGGAATGCATAGGCTCAAACGGAGCCCCTTGAAGAACTTTAAGAACTAAATTCAGACTCCATGGAGGAGCAATTGGTTTAAACACAGGCCTGCTTCTAACCAAAGCCTGACAAAAGGATTGAACATCTGGGACATCTGCCAGACATTTGTGTAACAAAATAGATAAGGTAGAGATCTGACCCTTTAGGGAACTTGCCGATAAACCCTTCTCCAATCCTTCTTGGAGAAAGGACAAAATTCTGGGAATCCTAACTCTACTCCATGAGTAGCCCTTGGATTCACACCAATAAAAGATATTTACGCCATATCTTATGGTAAATCTTTATAGTTACATGCTTACGCGCCTGAATCAAGGTCTCTAGAACCGAATCAGAAAAACCCTGCTTAGATAGAATTAAGCGTTCAATCTCCAAGCAGTCAGCTTCAGAGAAATTAGATTTGGATGAAGGAAGGGTCATTGAATGAGAAGATTCTTCCTCAATGGCAGTCTCCAAGGTGGCAGGGATAACATGTCCACCAGATCAGCATACCAAATCTTGCGAGGCCACGCAGGAGCAATGAGGATCACTGGTGCCTTCTCCTGTTTGATTCGAGCAATGACTCAAGGAAGAAGCGCAAACGGAGGAAATAGGTATGCAAGATTGAAGGACCAAGGAACTGCCAGAGCATCTATCAGTTCTGCCTGGGGATTCCTGGACCTCGACCCATATCTTGGGAGCTTGGCATTCTGACGAGATGCCATGAGCTCCAACTCCGGCCAACCCCATTTGAGAATCAGGTTGGAGAATACTTCCATATGGAGTTCCCACTCTCCCGGATGAAAAGTCTGCCTGCTTAGAAACTCTGCCTCCCAGTTGTCCACCCCTGGGATATGGATCGCTGACAGATGGCAAGAATGGGCCTCCGCCCACCGGATTATTTTGGCTACCTCGGTCATCGCTAAGGAACTCCTCTTCCTCCTTGATGATTGATGTAAGCCACTGTTGTTATGTTGTCCGTCTGGAATCTGATGAACTGGGCTGAAGCCAAATGAGGCCAGGCCAGAAGAGCATTGAAAATCGCTCTCAGTTCCAGGATGTTTATAGGAAGAATAGACTCTGCCTGAGTCCACACTCCCTGAGCCTTTAGGGAACCCCAAACAGTTCCCCACCCTAGAAGGCTGGCAATCTGTTGTCACAATCACCAAGACGGTCTGCAAAAGCATGTTCCCTGGGATAGATTATCCAGAGACAACCACCATTGAAGTGAGTCTCTTGTCTCCCGATCCAGGGTTATTCAAGGAGACAAGTCTGCATAATCTCCATTCCACTGCTTGAGCATGTTTAACTGCAGAGGTCAGAGGTGAAACCGAGCGAACGGAATGATGTCCATCGCCGCCACCATCAATCCGATTACTTCCATACACTGGGCAACTGACGGCCGAGGATTGGACTGAAGAGCTCGACAAGTATGTAGAATCTTTGATTTCCTGACTTCTGTCAGAAAAATCCTCATAGATGTAGAATCGATTAAAGTTCCCAAGAAAGTCACCCTTGTCTTTGGAATTAAGGAACTCTTTTCCAGATTTACTTTCCATCTGTGAGTTCTCAGGAAGGACAGTACAGTGTCGGTATGAGCCCCTGCTTGTTGACAAGATGGCACCTGGATTAGAATATCGTCCAGATAAGGTGCCACCGCAATGCCCCGCAGTCTTAGAACTGCCAACAAAGACCCCAGAACCTTTGTGAAAATTCTGGGTGCCGTGGCCAGCCCAAAAGGAAAAGCCACAAACTGAAAGTGCTTGTCCAGAAAAGCAAACCTTAGGAACTTGTGATGATCTCTGTGGATAGGAACATGGAGGTATACATCCTTCAAGTCCACTGTCGTCATAAATTGACACTCCTGGATCAATGGAAGAATGGTACGAATAGTTTCCAGCTTGAATGATGGAACTCTGCAAACTTGTTTAGACTCTTGAGATATATGTCTGAAGGTTCCCTCTTTTTTGTGAACCACAAACAGATTTGAGTAAAAACCCTGCCCCTGTTCTTGTACTGGAACTGGAACAATTACTCCCAGGGAGGATAGGTCTCTTACACAATGTAAGAACGCCTCTCTTTTTATCTGGTTTGCAGATAATCTTGAAAGAAGAAATCTTCCTCGGGGAGGAAAATGTTTGAACACCAGTTTGTATCCCTGGGACACTATTTCTATAGCCCAGGGATCCTGAACGTCCCGCACCCAAGCCTGAACGAAGCAAGAAAGTCTGCCCCCCCACCAGATCCGGTCACGGATCGGGGGCATGCCCTTCATGCTGTTTTGGATTCAGCAGCAGGTTTCTTGGATTGTTTACCCTTGTTCCAAGACTGGTCCAAGCCTGAAAGAAGAAAGAAAGTCTGCCCCCCACCAGATCCGGTCACGGATCGGGGGCATGCCCTTCATGCTGTTTTGGATTCAGCAGCAGGTTTCTTGGATTGTTTACCCTTGTTCCAAGACTGGTCAAAGCCTGAACGAAGAAAGAAAGTCTGCCCCCCACCAGATCCGGTCACGGATCGGGGGCATGCCCTTCATGCTGTTTTGGATTCAGCAGCAGGTTTCTTGGATTGTTTACCCTTGTTCCAAGACTGGTTGGGTTTCCAAGTAGGCTTAGATTGCGAATAGTTTCCTTCATGTTTAGAGGAGGAAGAGAAACAATTTCCCTTGAAATTTCGAAAGGAACGAAAATTACTCTGCCTTCCCTCTACCTCCCGAGACATCAGAGATAATTTCCTTCAGGCCCAAACAAGGTCTTTCCGTTGTAGGGAATTGCTAGAAGCTTAGACTTGGATGACACGTCTGCAGACCAAGGTTTTAACCATAAGGCTCTGTGGGCCAGGATAGAGAACCCTGAACTTTTAGCTGCCAATTTAGTAATTTGCAGAGAAGCATCCGTAATAAAAGCATTGGCTAACTTCAGAGCTTTAATCCTATCTTGAATCTCCTCTAAAGGAGTTTCAGTCTTAAGAGACTAAGACAGAGCATCAAACCAATAAGCCGCTGCACTAGTGACGGTAGCAATGCACGCAGCCGGCTGCAATAGCAGACCCTGGTGAACATAAATCTTTTTTTTTTCTTGTCCATGGGGTCCTTAAAGGCACAAGTATCCTCAATAGGAATAGTAGTTTGCTTGGCTAAGGTGGAGAAAGCTCCTTCCACCTTAGGAACCATTTGCCAAGCTTCCTTGATAGTGTCAGCTATAGGAAACATCTTTTTAAAAATAGGAGATGGAGAGAAGGGAATACCTGGTCTCTCCCATTCCTTAGAAACAATTTCCGAAGCTCGCTTAGGAACTGGAAAAACATCAGAGTAAGTAGGAACTTCAAAATATCAGTCCAATTTACTCGACTTCGCAGGAGTAACAACTACTGTGGAATCACAGTCGTCTAAGGTAACCAAAACCTCCCTGAGTAACAGGCGGAGGTGTTCTAGTTTAAATCTGAAAGAGAAAACCTCTGAATCAGTCAAAGGCAATGAACTCTCTGAGTCTGAAATTTTGCCTTCTGATAGAACCTCTATACCCTCCATCTCAGTTCCCTGGGAGGGTACATCTGAGATTGCCACAATGGCATCAGAAACCTCACTAGTAACCAGGTTGTCTTTCCTCTTACGCTTGCCTTGTAGCATAGGAAAGGCCGACAACGCATCAGAAATTGTGGAAGACATAAGCGTAGCTATGTCCTTTAAGGTAACTCCAGCAGGCGCTAGAGCAGAAGAACAGGGCACTGCTTGTGCGGGCGTTAAATCTTGGGACGCTTGGGGAGAAAGCTGCGGCATACTCTGAATCTTATCGTTAGACTCCTGAGAAGCATCCGCCTTAGAAAAATTTTTAGCATAATTTTTTTTTTTCTATAGCTTAAAGCACTCTCAATACATGAGGGACAAAAAGGAACTGGAGGTTCCACATTGGCATCCAAACACATGGCGCAAGTAACATTACGCACAGCTTCTAAATCCATTTTAGAGAACAGACAAAAATGTAAAAAAAAAAAAAAAAAAAAAAAAAAAAAATTGGTACTGTCCCTTTAAATTTTAAAACTACACTTTTTATTGCATGGAAAAAACAGAGTTGTAAAATGGGAACCAAATTGAAAATAGTACTTATTAAACATGTGCGAATAACACAACACTGTACCTTTAAATTTTAAATGCAACTATTTCTCTGTTCAAAATAAAAACGTATCAATTTTAGTAATAGCAAACGTCTTTCTTAGTTCAAAAACACTAGCAGACACCTCTATGCCTCAGCAGCTCTGCTGAGGTGCCTACCTGCCGACCGGTCAATTTTCTTTCACTGTATCTCCCGGCAATGCAGAAAGAAAAAACTGTAGCGCTAACAACCGCTCGGTTAAGTAGGAACAGCCATGCGGTTCTAGAGGAATGAAAGGTGTCACTGCCCACAGCTAACCCGGAACTGCTCTGCTGAATGTCAGACTAAATGACACTGCACAGTAGATTGTGAGCTGGCATTACATGGCCCAAGTAACAGAAAGAGCGCAAAATGGTGGCTCTTTGCCTCCTCCTGCTGACCAGGAGGTGAAATCCCACAAGTAAGGATGATGATCCGTAGACTCATGACCATGTAACTAAAATAATAGACCAGGGAGGAGCCGTAGATGTTGCATATCTAGACTTTAGCAAAGCATTTGACACCGTCCCACACAACAAACTTATTCACAAAATGTATTGCCTTGGAATAGATGCTAAGATTGTTAAGTGGGTAGAATGCTGGCTTAAAGATAGACTACAGAGGGTTTCAATTAATGGAGTACATTCAAATGAGGCATCAGTTACTAGTGTTGTTCCCCAAGGGTCCGTTCTTGGGCCTGTTTTGTTTAACATGTTCAAAAGTGATATTGGAAGTGGGCTTAAGGGGAAGGTTTGCTTGTTTGCTGTTGCTGATGATATAAAAATTTGTAACAGGGTAGATGTTCCAGGAGGAGTTGATCAAATGAACTGTGATATTAATAAACTAGAGGACTGGTCAAATAAATGGGATCTGAAATGTAATATTACCAAGAGCAAAATTATGCATATAGGATCCAAAAACCCAAAGGCCAATTATAGTCTCAATGGTACATTACTGACTATAATTAAAGAAGAAAGGGATTTGGGAATTATTATTTCAGATGATTTAAAATTTGGTACACAATGCCGCAGTGCAGCCAGCAAGGCCAGTCAAATGCTTGGTTGCATTGGAAGAGGTTTTAGTAGCAGAAATAGCAAGGTTCTTATGCCACTTTACAGATCATTAGTTAGACCAAATATGGAATACTGTGTACAGTTCTGGAGACCATATCTTCAGAAAGATATAAATAAACTAGAAGCTGGCCAAAGGAGGGCAACTAAAATGGTACATGGTCTAAAATATAAAACGTACAAAGACTCTATGATCTAAATATGTATAGTTTAGAGGATAGAAGGGAAAGAGGTGACATGATAGAAACCTTCAAATATATGAAGGGACTTCATAAAATAGAAGCTGAAAGCATTTTTCACAAAAAAAAAAAAAATGCCAAAAACAAGGGGTAACAATCTAAAGTTAGAGGGTAGTAGATTCAGGAGAAATTTGAGGAAGCATTTTTTTACAGAAAGGGTGGTGGATTCATGGAATAAACTTCCATTTGAGGTGGTAAACACAAAGACTGTAAAGGAATTTAAAAATGCCTGGGACATGCATAAGGCTATCCTAAGGAAAAACAGAATTTATGTTTACCTGATAAATTTCTTTCTCCAACGGTGTGTCCGGTCCACGGCGTCATCCTTACTTGTGGGATATTCTCCTCCCCAACAGGAAATGGCAAAGAGCCCAGCAAAGCTGGTCACATGATCCCTCCTAGGCTCCGCCTACCCCAGTCATTCGACCGACGTTAAGGAGGAATAATAGCATAGGAGAAACCATATGGTACCGTGGTGACTGTAGTTAAAGAAAATAAATTATCAGACCTGATTAAAAAACCAGGGCGGGCCGTGGACCGGACACACCGTTGGAGAAAGAAATTTATCAGGTAAACATAAATTCTGTTTTCTCCAACATAGGTGTGTCCGGTCCACGGCGTCATCCTTACTTGTGGGAACCAATACCAAAGCTTTAGGACACGGATGAAGGGAGGGAGCAAATCAGGTCACCTAAATGGAAGGCACCACGGCTTGCAAAACCTTTCTCCCAAAAATAGCCTCAGAAGAAGCAAAAGTATCAAACTTGTAAAATTTGGTAAAAGTGTGCAGTGAAGACCAAGTCGCTGCCCTACATATCTGATCAACAGAAGCCTCGTTCTTGAAGGCCCATGTGGAAGCCACAGCCCTAGTGGAATGAGCCGTGATTCTTTCGGGAGGCTGCCGTCCGGCAGTCTCGTAAGCCAATCTGATGATGCTTTTAATCCAAAAAGAGAGAGAGGTAGAAGTTGCTTTTTGACCTCTCCTTTTACCTGAATAAACAACAAACAGGGAAGATGTTTGTCTAAAATCCTTTGTAGCATCTAAATAGAATTTTAGAGCGCGAACAACATCCAAATTGTGCAACAAGCGTTCCTTCTTTGAAACTGGTTTCGGACACAGAGAAGGTACGATAATCTCCTGGTTAATGTTTTTGTTAGAAACAACTTTTGGAAGAAAACCAGGTTTAGTACGTAAAACCACCTTATCTGCATGGAACACCAGATAAGGAGGAGAACACTGCAGAGCAGATAATTCTGAAACTCTTCTAGCAGAAGAAATTGCAACTAAAAACAAAACTTTCCAAGATAATAACTTAATATCAACGGAATGTAAGGGTTCAAACGGAACCCCCTGAAGAACTGAAAGAACTAAATTGAGACTCCAAGGAGGAGTCAAAGGTTTGTAAACAGGCTTGATTCTAACCAGAGCCTGAACAAAGGCTTGAACATCTGGCACAGCTGCCAGTTTTTTGTGAAGTAACACCGACAAGGCAGAAATCTGTCCCTTCAGGGAACTTGCCGATAATCCTTTTTCCAATCCTTCTTGAAGGAAGGATAGAATCCTAGGAATCTTAACCTTGTCCCAAGGGAATCCTTTAGATTCACACCAACAGATATATTTTTTCCAAATTTTGTGGTAAATCTTTCTAGTTACAGGCTTTCTGGCCTGAACAAGAGTATCGATAACAGAATCTGAGAAACCTCGCTTCGATAAAATCAAGCGTTCAATCTCCAAGCAGTCAGCTGGAGTGAAACCAGATTCGGATGTTCGAACGGACCCTGAACAAGAAGGTCTCGTCTCAAAGGTAGCTTCCAAGGTGGAGCCGATGACATATTCACCAGATCTGCATACCAAGTCCTGCGTGGCCACGCAGGAGCTATCAAGATCACCGACGCCCTCTCCTGATTGATCCTGGCTACCAGCCTGGGGATGAGAGGAAACGGTGGGAACACATAAGCTAGTTTGAAGGTCCAAGGTGCTACTAGTGCATCCACTAGAGCCGCCTTGGGATCCCTGGATCTGGACCCGTAGCAAGGAACTTTGAAGTTCTGACGAGAGGCCATCAGATCCATGTCTGGAATGCCCCAAAGTTGCGTGACTTGGGCAAAGATTTCCGGATGGAGTTCCCACTCCCCCGGATGCAATGTCTGACGACTCAGAAAATCCGCTTCCCAATTTTCCACTCCCGGGATGTGGATAGCAGACAGGTGGCAGGAGTGAGACTCCGCCCATAGAATAATCTTGGTCACTTCTTCCATCGCTAGGGAACTCCTTGTTCCCCCCTGATGGTTGATGTACGCAACAGTCGTCATGTTGTCTGATTGAAACCGTATGAACTTGGTCCTCGCTAGCTGAGGCCAAGCCTTGAGAGCATTGAATATCGCTCTCAGTTCCAGAATATTTATCGGTAGAAGAGATTCTTCCCGAGACCAAAGACCCTGAACTTTCAGGGATCCCCAGACCGCGCCCCAGCCCATCAGACTGGCGTCGGTCGTGACAATGACCCACTCTGGTCTGTGGAATGTCATCCCTCGTGACAGGTTGTCCAGGGACAGCCACCAACGGAGTGAGTCTCTGGTCCTCTGATTTACTTGTATCTTTGGAGACAAGTCTGTATAGTCCCCATTCCACTGACTGAGCATGCACAGTTGTAATGGTCTTAGATGAATGCGCGCAAAAGGAACTATGTCCATTGCCGCTACCATCAACCCGATCACTTCCATGCACTGAGCTACGGAAGGAAGAGGAACGGAATGAAGTATTCGACAAGAGTCCAGAAGCTTTGTCTTTCTGGCCTCTGTTAGAAAAATCCTCATTTCTGAGGAGTCTATAATTGTTCCCAAGAAGGGAACCCTTGTTGACGGGGATAGAGAACTCTTTTCCACGTTCACTTTCCAGCCGTGCGATCTGAGAAAGGCCAGGACGATGTCCGTGTGAGCCTTTGCTCGAGGGAGGGACGACGCTTGAATCAGAATGTCGTCCAGGTAAGGTACTACTGCAATGCCCCTTGGTCTTAGCACAGCTAGAAGGGACCCTAGTACCTTTGTGAAAATCCTTGGAGCAGTGGCTAATCCGAAAGGAAGCGCCACGAACTGGTAATGTTTGTCCAGGAATGTAAACCTTAGGAACCGATGATGTTCCTTGTGGATAGGAATATGTAGATACGCATCCTTTAAATCCACCGTGGTCATGAATTGACCTTCCTGGATGGAAGGAAGGATAGTTCGAATGGTTTCCATCTTGAAAGATGGGACCTTGAGAAATTTGTTTAAGATCTTGAGATCTAGGATTGGTCTGAATGTTCCCTCTCTTTTGGGAACTATGAACAGATTGGAGTAGAACCCCATCCCTTGTTCTCTCAATGGAACAGGATGAATCACTCCCATTTTTAACAGGTCTTCTACACAATGTAAGAACGCCTGTCTTTTTATGTGGTCTGAAGACAACTGAGACCTGTGGAACCTTCCCCTTGGGGGAAGTCCCTTGAATTCCAGAAGATAACCCTGGGAGACTATTTCTAGCGCCCAAGGATCCAGAACATCTCTTGCCCAAGCCTGAGCGAAGAGAGAGAGTCTGCCCCCCACCAGATCCGGTCCCGGATCGGGGGCCGATATTTCATGCTGTCTTGGTAGCAGTGGCAGGTTTCTTTGCCTGCTTTCCCTTGTTCCAGCCTTGCATTGGTCTCCAAGCTGGCTTGGCCTGAGAAGTATTACCCTCTTGCTTAGAGGACGTAGCACCTTGGGCTGGTCCGTTTTTACGAAAGGGACGAAAATTAGGTCTATTTTTTGCCTTGAAAGGCCGATCCTGAGGAAGGGCATGACCCTTACCCCCAGTGATATCAGAGATAATCTCTTTCAAGTCAGGACCAAACAGCGTTTTCCCCTTGAAAGGAATGTTTAGTAGCTTGTTCTTGGAAGACGCATCAGCCGACCAAGATTTCAACCAAAGCGCTCTGCGCGCCACAATAGCAAACCCAGAATTCTTAGCCGCTAACTTAGCCAATTGCAAAGAGGCGTCTAGAGTGAAAGAATTAGCCAATTTGAGAGCATTGACTCTGTCCATAATCTCCTCATAAGGAGGAGAGTCACTATCGAGCACCTTAATCAGTTCATCAAACCAGAAATATGCGGCTGTAGTGACAGGGACAATGCATGAAATGGGTTGTAGAAGGTAACCCTGCTGAACAAACATCTTTTTAAGCAAACCTTCTAATTTTTTATCCATAGGATCTTTGAAAGCACAACTATCCTCTATGGGAATAGTGGTGCGTTTGTTTAAAGTAGAAACCGCTCCCTCGACCTTGGGGACTGACTGCCATAAGTCCTTTCTGGGGTCGACCATAGGAAACAATTTTTTAAATTTGGGGGGAGGGACGAAAGGAATACCGGGCCTTTCCCATTCTTTATTAACAATGTCCGCCACCCGCTTGGGTATAGGAAAAGCTTCTGGGAGCCCCGGCACCTCTAGGAACTTGTCCATTTTACATAGTTTCTCTGGGATGACCAAATTTTCACAATCATCCAGAGTGGATAATACCTCCTTAAGCAAAATGCGGAGATGTTCCAATTTAAATTTAAAAGTAATCACATCAGATTCAGCCTGCTGAGAAATGTTCCCTAAATCAGTAATTTCTCCCTCAGACAAAACCTCCCTGGCTCCCTCAGATTGGGTTAGGGGCCCTTCAGAGATATTAATATCAGCGTCGTCATGCTCTTCAGTAACTAAAACAGAGCATCCACGCTTACGCTGACAAGGGTTCATTTTGGCTAAAATGTTTTTGACAGAATTATCCATTACAGCCGTTAATTGTTGCATAGTAAGGAGTATTGGCGCGCTAGATGTACTAGGGGCCTCCTGAGTGGGCAAGACTCGTGTAGACGAAGGAGGGAATGATGCAGTACCATGCTTACTCCCCTCACTTGAGGAATCATCTTGGGCATCATTGTCATTATCACATAAATCACATTTATTTAAATGAATAGGAATTCTGGCTTCCCCACATTCAGAACACAGTCTATCTGGTAGTTCAGACATGTTAAACAGGCATAAACTTGATAAGAAAGTACAAAAAACGTTTTGAAATAAAACCGTTACTGTCACTTTAAATTTTAAACTGAACACACTTTATTACTGCAATTGCGAAAAAACATGAAGGAATTGTTCAAAATTCACCAAACTTTCACCACAGTGTCTTAAAGCCTTGAAAATATTGCACACCAATTTTGGAAGCTTTAACCCTTAAAATAACGGAACCGGAGCCGTTTTAAGCTTTAACCCCTTTACAGTCCCTGGTATCTGCTTTGCTGAGACCCAACCAAACCCAAGGGGAATACGATACCAAATGATGCCTTCAGAAGTCTTTTATAAGTATCAGAGCTCCTCTCACATGCGACTGCATGCCATGCCTCTCAAAAACAAGTGCGCAACACCGGCGCGAAAATGAGACTCTGCCTATGCTTTGGGAAAGCCCCTAAAGAATAAGGTGTCTAAAACAGTGCCTGCCGATATTATTATATCAAAATACCCAGAATAAATGATTCCTCAAGGCTAAATCAGTGTTAATATCAATCGATTTAGCCCAAAAAATGTCTACAGTCTAAATAAGCCCTTGTGAAGCCCTTATTTACAATCGTAATAAACATGGCTTACCGGATCCCATAGGGAAAATGACAGCTTCCAGCATTACATCGTCTTGTTAGAATGTGTCATACCTCAAGCAGCAAAGGACTGCAAACTGTTCCCCCAACTGAAGTTAATGCTCTCAACAGTCCTGTGTGGAACAGCCATGGATTTTAGTTACGGTTGCTAAAATCATTTTCCTCATACAAACAGAATTCTTCATCTCTTTTCTGTTTCTGAGTAAATAGTACGTACCAGCACTATTTGAAAATAACAAACTCTTGATTGAATAATGAAAAACTACAGTTAAACACTAAAAAACTCTAAGCCATCTCCGTGGAGATGTTGCCTGTACAACGGCAAAGAGAATGACTGGGGTAGGCGGAGCCTAGGAGGGATCATGTGACCAGCTTTGCTGGGCTCTTTGCCATTTCCTGTTGGGGAGGAGAATATCCCACAAGTAAGGATGACGCCGTGGACCGGACACACCTATGTTGGAGAAAAGTAACATGTAATATGGGTAGACTTGATGGGCCTTTTTGGTTCTTATCTACCGTCAAATTCTATGTTTCTATGTTTCATCGTGTCTTTAAAAATAAAACAACCATGCTAAATAGTTTCTAAATTTTATTCTGAGTTTAGAAATACCCAATGTCTACATGTTCTTTGCTAGTTATAGGGCAATAAATACAAGTAGCACTTTGCTATTACCAAACCATTTTTTTTCTTCTCAAAATTAGCGATAGATACATTGGAACACAATGATATCTGTCAGAAATCCCTGAATAATTCTTCATGTGTATATATATATATATATATATATATATATTTAGTAGACAACTAAAAGTATTGATCTAGGCCCATTTTGGTATATTTCATGCCACCATTTCACCGCCAAATGCGATCAAATAAAAAAAAAAATCATTCACTTTTCCACAAACTTTAGGTTTCTCACTGAAATGATTTACAAACAGCTTGTGCAATTATGGCACAAATGGTTGTAAATGCTTCTCTGGGATCCCTTTTGTTCAGAAACAGGCATTGCTTTTTGGTTATTAGAAGGCTGCTAAATGACGCTGCGCACCACACTTGTATTATGCCCAGCAGTGAATGGGTTAATTAGGTAGCTTGTAGGGTTAATTTTAGCTTTAGTGTAGAGATCAGCCTCCCACCTGACACATCCCACCCCCTGATCCCTCCATGACCCCTCTCAAACAGCTCTCTTCCCTCCCTCCCTCACCTCACAATTGTCCCCGCCATCTTAAATACTGGCAGAAAGTCTGCCAGTACTAAAATATTGTATTTTTATTTATTCTTTTTCTGTAGTGTAACTTCCCCCTCAATAACCAACCCCCACCTCTCCCAGATCCCTTAGATAAAAAATGTCCCCCCCTCCTCTCTCCCTCCCTTTACACTGTTCCATAGTTTAGGGCTCCAAACCGCTCCCGCCGCCGTGCGCGCTCCTGCCTCCAACACTTATGCGCGTGCCCCCATCAGTGCACGCTCCCGGCGCCCCCGCCCCCCTCTGACAATCTCCCAGCGATGGCCGCCCAACTGCTTCCCTGCAGATGCTCCCTACTAAAAAAAAAAGTCCCATAAAATGATTAATAAGTCGCAGTAAAACCCTGACCCTGCTATTTGCTGCAGTGTCTGCTTGATATGTGCAGGAGCTGATATCTGTTCCTAATTGGCCTCATTAAAGGGAAAAAAAAGTATGTGTCCCTGGACTGCAAAACAATGAAACATTAGATGATAGGAACGTTTTAAACATTTTTAAAACCTACTTTAAAGTGATGGTAAATATTAGCTTCATTCATCTAAATGCATATATTATGTGTGTATCGCACATTATCTTTATAATCACCTCTGTACAAGATGCTTTAATTTTTTTCTGATGAGCCAATAACAACTGAATATCTACTGAAGATATGCTTTTCAACAAAAGATATCATGAGATCAAAGTAAATTTAATAACAAAAGCACATTAAAAAGTATTTTAAAGCTGAATGCTCTATGAATCAATGAACGTTTAATTCTAACTTTCATGTGAAAGTTTTGAAAGACCACGGATATAGCCCTATGTTAAACAGAATTTCACAGGAGACATTTTATTAAGAAACATAAATCAAAGGGACATGAAACCCAGAATGTTTCTTTCATGATACAGATAAAACATACATTTGTAAACAACATTCTAATTTACTTTGCTTTATTCTCTTGGTATCCTTTATTGAAGAAGCAGTAATGCACTACTGGGAGGTAGCTGAACACATTGATAAGCCGATCACAAGAAGCATATATGTGCAGCCACCAATCAGCAGCTAGTGCCCAGCTCCTGATCCCACCTAGGTATGATTTTCAACAAAGGATATCAAGAGAACTAAACAAATTATTTAAAATAAGTGAATTGCAAAGTTGTTTAAAATTATATATTCTATTTGAAAGACATTTTTTGTGTTTTATGTCCCTTTAACAAAAGTAAGCAGCTGAATGCTTTTGATTTGCACTGGGTTGGTGTCTCACATGAAACTCATATGCCATTTGTAAACGGTGAAATCTCTCCAAAGAAAGATGGCATTTGCTCGAGGGGAGAAACTCCATCAACATACAATTAAAACTGTCTACAATCTGAAAACAAATTCAATATGTCTGAGCGAACCAATTCTCTCAAAGCTTCCAATCTTCCCCTGACAAATGAGCAGTTATGGTGGTATCATGAGCATGTTTTGTCGATAGATACAAAGCATTAGCAGCTGCTGCAGAATTCAAAAGAGAACGTAATATCCCATGGGCCAAATTGTATGCCATCTACTGCAAACTCTGCAGATCTATTGCTTCCCTGCACATCACACACTGCTCATCTACATGACAGCCATAAACATCTGGATTAGGGATACAATAAGGGAATCAGATAGATGGTCTGGCTAATAACTCGCTGCTACAGAATGATACAAACAGGAACGTGGCTGGGGCTCTGCTTGTCGCTGAGTAACAGGGTGTTGGGGAAAAAAAATACAAATGTGCACATTAGAGCCAATATTTCTGCTTGCTGCTATAAACAGGGGAAGATAATTAAAAAATACTATAGTTTCAGTTACTAGTCAGGAGAGAAACAGTTACTTCTAAACTCATGTAAAAAACAACACATTAATCAGTAAATACATGCGAGACATAATGATGTGTCCAAAGCAAAGGTTAGCCTTAGAATAATATATAGATGTATTTTTACAATTATATTAGTTGTTTAGATATTGAAAATTAAATTTAAGTGTAAAGGTTTAGTTGATATAAAGTACCTTAGTTTCTATAAAGTAAAGGGTGTCCCCATGTTTGAAATAGTTTTCTATTTATCCTGGTTTGCGCAAACAAGAAACCTTTTTAAATAACGTTGTTCCACACAGCCTTGTTTAGACGGTCTCTTTCATTGCTTGATTTTTAATCTGCCAAATTCAAACATGGTGGCACCCATTACTTTATAGAGATTTAGGGCTAGATTTATTAAGCAAGGGCGAACAGGGGCGGACATATGCGCCCCTGTCCGCCAGCAATCCGCTGGTGGAATTCAACATTGCACACAAGCGCTATTTTGCGCTCATGTGCAATCAAACCCCCTTGCCCACGTCTGGACAGGAGCTGTCGGACGAGACTGGGGAGATTGAAATTCTCCACCTAAGATGTGCAGAAGAGGTTAGAGAAGCAGCTTGATAAATCGAGACTGCAGATTCTCTTGTGAGAACCTGCAGTCATAGGGAGACGAAGGGCTTGATAAATACTGACTGCAGATTCTCTTGTGAGAACCTGCAGTCATAAGAAGGCGAAGGGCTTGATAAATCCTGACTGCAGATTCTCTTGTGAGAACCTGCAGTCATAGGGAGGCGAAGGGCTTGATAAATACTGACTGCAGATTCTCTTGTGAGAACCTGCAGTCATAAGAAGGCGAAGGGCTTGATAAATCCTGACTGCAGATTCTCTTGTGAGAACCTGCAGTCATAGGGAGGCGAAGGGCTTTATAAATTGTGACTGCAGCTTCCCTTGTGAGAACCTGCAGTCATAGGGATGTGAAGGGCTTGATAAATCCTGAATGCAGATTCTCTTGTGAGAACCTGCAGTCATAGGGATGTGAGGGGCTTGATAAATCCTGACTGCAGATTCTCTTGTGAGAACCTGCAGTCATAGGGAGGTTAAGGGCTTGATAAATCCTGACTGCTTATTCTCTTGTGAGAACCTGCAGTCATAGGGAGGTGAAGGGCTTGATAAATCCTGACTGCAGATTCTCTTGTGAGAACCTGCAGTCATAGGGAGACGAAGGGCTTGATAAATCCTGACTGCAGATTTTCTTGTGAGAACCTGCAGTCATAGGGATGTGAAGGGCTTGATAAATCCTGAATGCAGATTCTCTTGTGAGAACCTGCAGTCATAGGGATGTGAGGGGCTTGATAAATCCTGACTGCAGATTCTCTTGTGAGAACCTGCAGTCATAGGGAGGTTAAGGGCTTGATAAATCCTGACTGCTTATTCTCTTGTGAGAACCTGCAGTCATAGGGAGGTGAAGGGCTTGATAAATCCTGACTGCAGATTCTCTTGTGAGAACCTGCAGTCATAGGGAGACGAAGGGCTTGATAAATCCTGACTGCAGATTCTCTTGTGAGAACCTGCAGTCATAGGGAGGCGAAGGGCTTGATAAATCCTGAATGCAGATTCTCTTGTGAGAACCTGCAGTCATAGGGAGGCGAAGGGCTTGATAAATCCTGACTGCAGATTCTCTTGTGAGAACCTGCAGTCATAGGGAGGTTAAGGGCTTGATAAATACTGACTGCTTATTCTCTTGTGAGAACCTGCAGTCATAGGGAGACGAAGGGCTTGATAAATCCTGACTGCAGATTCTCTTGTGAGAACCTGCAGTCATAGGGAGACGAAGGGCTTGATAAATCCTGACTGCAGATTCTCTTGTGAGAACCTGCAGTCATATGGATGTGAAGGGCTTGATAAATCCTGAATGCAGATTCTCTTGTGAGAACCTGCAGTCATAGGGAGGTGAAGGGCTTCATAAATCCTGACTGCAGATTCTCTTGTGAGAACCTGCAGTCATAGGGAGGTGAAGGGCTTGATAAATCCTGACTGCTTATTCTCTTATGAGAACCTGCAGTCATAGGGAGGCGAAGGGCTTGATAAATCCTGAATGCAGATTCTCTTGTGAGAACCTGCAGTCATAGGGAGGCGAAGGGCTTGATAAATCCTGACTGCAGATTCTCTTGTGAGAACCTGCAGTCATAGGGAGGTGAAGGGCTTGATAAATCCTGACTGCAGATTCTCTTGTGAGAACCTGCAGTCATAGGGAGGTGAAGGGCTTGATAAATCCTGACTGCAGATTCTCTTGTGAGAACCTGCAGATATAGGGAGGTGAAGGGCTTGATAAATACTGACTGCAGATTCTCTTGTGAGAACCTGAAGTCATAGGGAGGTGAAGGGCTTGATAAATCCTGACTGCAGATTCTCTTGTGAGAACCTGCAGTCATAGGGAGGTGAAGGGCTTGATAAATCCTGACTGCTTATTCTCTTGTGAGAACCTGCAGTCATACGGAGGCGAAGGGCTTGATAAATCCTGACTGCAGATTCTCTTGTGAGAACCTGCAGTCATAGGGAGGTGAAGGGCTTGATAAATCCTGACTGCAGATTCTCTTGTGAGAACCTGCAGTCATAGGGAGGTGAAGGGCTTTATAAATTATGACTGCAGCTTCTCTTGTGAGAACCTGAAGTCATAGGGATAAATTGAGCCCTTAGTGGAATTTAGAAAACCACATTATTTCAGCATTAAATTACAAGAAAAGGGGACAAAATAAATAATAAAAATAAATTGCAAATTTTAACTGCACATAATTAAACATCTATATATTACAATATCATAATGTTTAGACTCCAAGATTGTGAAAGAAAATATTTAATTATTTATAATGAACTACATTTTCCAGATTTTATTTTATTAATTTGAAGGGTGCACGAAAGCCATAATTATGCCTTCTTGATTCAGATATAACCTGACAAATATAGAGACTTCTGTATAATTCTTTGTTAAACAACTTTCTCATGCATTCATATTATGACATTGGTACTCTTGATATCCTTTATTGAAGAGCTTTTGTATACTGTATATGAAGTGTGAACATTTCCTGAGCACTGTATTGCAGAAGTGTGTGTAACAATGTTTTCAACAATGTCATACACTGTTGTGCCCAGTAGCGCAGCAATGTTGGCAATAATGTATAACATTATTGTTGCAAACAGTGCTGCCATATAAAGTTCAAGACACGTGTATGCTACTGAGTCTACCTAGGTATGTTCTCCAGCAATGGATACCAAGAAAACAAAGTAAATTTGATCTTGGATTGCAAATAGAAAGTTGTTTAAAAGGTTAGTATTAAAGGGACAGTATACACCAATTTCCATATAACTGCATGTAATAGACACTACTATAAAGAAGAATATACACAGATACTGATGTAAAAATCCAGTATAAAACCTTTTAAAAACTTACTTGGAAGGGGGACGGAGCTAACCGCGATACAGAGCGGTAGCATTCTCTGGGAGCTCCGTAAAAAACTCACACTTTGAGGGGTTATTAGGAGAAAAGTGGCCTAAATACAGGACCCTAAATTATCTCACACATTGTGAGGACGACACCGAGTGAAGTAAGTAGAAATGTCCCGGGATTAATCGCATCAGAAAAACAAGTCAGCCGCAGGTGCAGCCCAGCACAAAGCATCAAGCCTGCATAGCTGTAGAAACACAGTCAAAGTGAAAGAAGAAGGAAATCAATGTGAATCGCCAAAACATGACCAGGAGACTTTTATAGAGGACATCACAGAGACTAACCATCACAAAAAAGATAAGGGATGTACTCTATGCACCACAACACGGCGTCTCACACATCTACATACTGTAAACACATTGCTAAAACAGAGAGCAGAAAAATCACCATACCCCAAATAATAGCCCTGCACTCAATAGTAACGCCTATACTTTTTATCAAGACACAAAATATAAAGGAGTGAATAAAAGGAAAACAGGGGGATTGGAGGAAGACTGAACCAGGTCAATATAGGAAAGCAAAGCAACAATAGACACCATCGCATTCCCAAGTTCACAATGTGCTGATTAGCTAACATGTAAGCCTGCATCAAATGCCAACAGCAATCTGAACCATTGGCAACTGTACCCTACCCACCTCAACCATAAAAATTGAATGCTAGCATAGTTCTGAAAGAAAATCAGGAAGAACCTATACAAACAAATACCTCTCACTGAATCCTACTTTAATAACAGAATGAAGAACAAAACGCAAACAGTGAAATAAACCACAAAGAAGCGCCATCATCTCCAGGGACTAATGCTCCAGCAACCACCTAATCAGGAGCTACTCCTACAAATAAAAGCCCTATTCCAGGAAGAATTCAAAACTGCACTAACACAAAATTCGACAAAACATCTTGGAGATCGAACTGAAATTGAGGAGAGATTAGAAAAAGTAGTTGGGGAACTACCTAATGTACAAAAAACAATCCAAGAACAAGCCTATCAAATACGAAAACTCGAGGATCAACTTGAAGACCTCAAAAATCACTCTAGGAGGTCTAATCTCTGCATATGCAACTTGCCAGAGACATACACTAACCTTTCCAAATACAGTAACTAAACTTTTCCAGCTACTTTTACCAGATACAGACAAGTCATTACTTTTAATGGACGGGGTTCTTAGAGCTCTGACAAGACCTCCTCAGACATCCCAACATAGAGATATAATAGTAAAAATCCACTACAGCTGATACAATGGAAAAAATATTGCATGATCATAGGGGGATACTTCAACTTGACTTTAGACGATAATAAAGATAGGTCCAAGGGAATAGGGCAAACAGGGCAATATCGTAGCACAACCCAAAAAATACTCAGACTTCCTTCTCAACCATAATCTAGTAGAAGGATGGAGAATACTAAACCAGAGGGAGAGAGACTATACCTACTACTCAGTACACAATTCATTCTCAAGAATCGACTATGTATTACTAAGGGCTCCATGTACTAAGCTGTCTGCGAGGTCTTCGTGACTATTTCCGTCTAAATTTCTGCGTACGGATCAATAACCGTATGTACTATGCCACGAATCCATTGAAAACCTTACATTAACAAATGTCGAGCGAACTTGTCCGCAACTCTTGAATTCTCGTCTTTTTTGTAGCTAGAAAATACTCGCTCGACATAAATCTCGCACAAAACAGTAATTACTAAACTATCTATTTATACGATTGTGAATTTCTCCTCACCTACCTTGTTAAAAATCCCTCACCAGCTAATAGGTGGCGAGCACCATAATAAACAATAGGGTCTATCAGATCAACGCCTACAACTGATTTAAAAGAGGTGTACAATTGACTCCACTGGAAACCGACTCCACTGGAAAATTACAATATGATCATCAGTCAATTTAAATAACAGTAATTCGATTAATGTTTTACCTCTTCGGTCGCTATCACTATCATCTGTGATCCTGACGATTACATTACATACGTTATTGGTTAAGCTATACAAAAATCTAGCAGTAATCTGCATTGATTTTACGTAATCAAAATTGACGCCCAAAAAAATTGATTTGACAAAATATCTTTACAAGATAGATATTTGGATAAACCAACTCTACTGGATAATTACAATATGATCATCATTCAATTTAAATAATAGTAATTTGATTAATGTTTTACCTCTTAGGTCGCTATCACAATCATCTGTGATCCCGACGATTACTTCTGGGCCTAGACGCTGCACCAGTCTCTGCTCGTAATCATTAAGATCAGCGACATAAGCTGTTCCACCTCCGGTAGCACGAGTTGAATTTTTTTCTTTTGCCAATTTGGCTTTTGCAAATCTTTTTATGTCGTTGTACCGTTTTTTGATTTGGTCAACGTCCTTTTTCCCAGGTCCCTGAGCACTGACAGCATTGCTTATCCGGGTCCATATACTTTTTTTACGGATACTCGAAGTTTGCTTTGCACGACAACCAAATAAATAGTCATACGAGTCTAGAACCATATCGACAAGAACCAGGTTCTGCTGATGTGAAAAGTGTGGATTCTTCGATTTGGACTGTGAATCAGATCGAGAAGTAGCCATACTTAATTTATCGATAAGAATAACAGTCAGTAAAGCTTCAAGTTCGGGAACTATGCAGTCTGAAAAAATTTATAAAATCGACTTTATATAGTGCTGCAATATGTTCCCGCGACAAAGCTGATGTTTCTGACACCTTACAGTCACGTGGGACAAACATGACTGACAGGTTGTAAGCGATTAATAGTACATTCGCAAATAGCGAGGCGTCATATGTATGAATCATTCGCCAGTGCTCGATGCGGGTTAGACGCGCCTTTTTTTGGGATAGTTTTTAGTACATAAGGCGGGCGGGCAACATCTAGCTAGCTGCGAGTTCAAGCGAGTCGAGAAGACACGTTGTCGGCGAGAAAATTGACGCTTTAGTACATGGAGCCCCATGTCAGATATTAGTACCCCTCATATGAAAGGCTAATGTTTTAAATTGCATATGGTCTGATCACGCAATGGTAGAAGCTACCATCAAGGGAATATTGAACCCTAATAGAACACCTTCATGTGTACTGAACTCCAGATTACTTAAAGACACATTGTTATCACAAACACTAACAATTGAAATCAACCAATTCATTGAAACTAATGACGGATCCACATCCAATCCAGTCCATACATGGGGGGGCCTTAGAGGCTTTCATCAGAGGCTTTCTAATCACTGAATCAAACAAAAGGAATAAAATAAGAGACTAGGGTCGAGACTTTAAGGGGGGGGGGGGGGATAATAAGCCTAAAACAACAATAACTAATCCAAGCTGTACAACAGCTAGACTCCTTAATAAAAAAAAAATTAGGAACTAGACAAATTACTGAAAAAGGATGCAACCAGATCTATAAGGCTGCATGACACACAATATTTTAATATACACCAATAGGCCAGATAAGATGCTAGCAAATAAATTAAAAGAGATTACCAGAGCCTCAACAGTCCCACAATTGCTACAATCCAATGGTAAACCGACAAATGATCCTCTAGAAATAGCTAATATTTTCACCAATTTTTTCCAAAACCTATACAACCTATCTGACTGACCGACCGAGACTAGCAAATTGACAGACCTTCAGAATTTTTTTTAGATCATAGCTCCGTACGTACGCTCTCCATAACTGAAGTAGACAAGTTGAACGAACCTATATCAATCCAAGAAGTCCTCTTAGCTATAAAAGACCTTAAAGTCAATAAAGCCCCTGGACACAATGGATACTCTGGCTCCTTTTATAAAAATGTTGCCGAAGTCCTAGCCCCACAACTTGTATTAATATTTAATACTATTATGCAAGGAGGCGAAATTACCCATGAAATGTTGCTAGCAAGGATATCAGTCATACCCAAGCCAGGGAAAAACAAACAATTATGCCAAAACTACAGACCTATTTCTCTCATAAACCAGGACATCAAGCTGTTTATTAAGATACTAGCTAATAGACTCAACACACTCCTATTAAACTTTATCCACTCAGATCAAGTGGGTTTTGTAAAAAACCCATGAAGCCCAAAGATGTCCTTTGTCCCCACTATTATTTGCCCTCTGTATAGAACCCCTTGCAATTACATTTAGAAATAAACCAGAATTATTTGGAATTTTGGTAGTGGACAAACAGTACAAATCAACCTTATTTGTAGACAGCTTAATTCTTACACTAACAAAACCCCTTATGTCGCTCCCACCCCTATACCAAACCCTACACAACTTTAGCCTCCTTTCAGGTTAAAATATCAATGAAGAAAAATGCAAAGCAATAAGTATAAATGTACCTGAGATAACCAAAAATCTAATAGAATTAAACTTTACATTCAAATGGGCAAAGAAAACTATCAAATATTTAGGCATAAATATAGCTAGTGACATCCCCACCCTTTATCAACACAATTATAAACCCTTATTCACACATCTTAAACAATTAATGTCCAACTGGAATAGACATAAATTAACCTTCTTTGGTAGACTGGTAGTAACTAAAAGTACTATCCTCCCCAAGATTCTATACTTATTTAGATCATTACCTATATCTGTACCTATATCAGACCTGGACAAACTACAAAGAGATATTCTACACAGAAAAGAAAGTAAAAAAGTAAAAATATACTAATGAGACATAAAAGAGGAGGAGGACTGGGTCTCCCAAATTTAGTATCTTATTACTATGCGGTCAGGATAAATCAGACAGCCTTTTGGTACAACACGTCTAGTGACATTCAATGGGTACAACTAGAAGCCGATATCCCAAAAATGAATAAGATTTTCCAACTTGGAATAAGGCATTATCTAAATTCTCACTCATTAACTCTACATCGAAAATCACTGCACTAGTAACCTAAACCTCCCCAATAGACAGAATAGCACAAGACAAGTGGGCAAACAAAGGCCTGTATAGAATCGCAGATACCAAGATTAATGGAAAACTCATGACAAATCAGCAATATAACGAACTAGACCCCACAGATAAACACACATGGTTCCACTATATACAGCTAAGATCTAGGGTACGTGAAGTACTAGGCCCTACACTAACTTTAGCAATAACCACAATCCCATTAGAATCTATATGTCTTGCAAAAGCCAGAAATAAAGGCTCAATACGGAACTTATACCCTTCCTTTAATATAACTGATGCAGATAAAAAGACCCCACAGATGAGAAAATGGGAAGTAGAACTTGGGCAAGAATGGCCATTAAACACTTGGATCAAGACCTTGAAGCAAGGTACAGCATTCACTTGTAACACAAATCTTCAAGAAAATTACCTTAAAACAGCATATAGGTGGTATCTGCACCCTACACGTATACACAAAAACAGAATTTATGTTTACCTGATAAATTACTTTCTCCAACGGTGTGTCCGGTCCACGGCGTCATCCTTACTTGTGGGATATTCTCTTCCCCAACAGGAAATGGCAAAGAGCCCAGCAAAGCTGGTCACATGATCCCTCCTAGGCTCCGCCTTCCCCAGTCATTCGACCGACGTAAAGGAGGAATATTTGCATAGGAGAAACCATATGATACCGTGGTGACTGTAGTTAAAGAAAATAAATTATCAGACCTGATTAAAAAACCAGGGCGGGCCGTGGACCGGACACACCGTTGGAGAAAGTAATTTATCAGGTAAACATAAATTCTGTTTTCTCCAACATAGGTGTGTCCGGTCCACGGCGTCATCCTTACTTGTGGGAACCAATACCAAAGCTTTAGGACACGGATGAAGGGAGGGAGCAAATCAGGTCACCTAGATGGAAGGCACCACGGCTTGCAAAACCTTTCTCCCAAAAATAGCCTCAGAAGAAGCAAAAGTATCAAACTTGTAAAATTTAGTAAAAGTGTGCAGTGAAGACCAAGTCGCTGCCTTACATATCTGATCAACAGAAGCCTCGTTCTTGAAGGCCCATGTGGAAGCCACAGCCCTAGTGGAATGAGCTGTGATTCTGTCAGGAGGCTGCCGTCCGGCAGTCTCGTAAGCCAATCTGATGATGCTTTTAATCCAAAAAGAGAGAGAGAGGTAGAAGTTGCTTTTTGACCTCTCCTTTTACCAGAATAAACAACAAACAAGGAAGATGTTTGTCTAAAATCCTTTGTAGCATCTAAATAGAATTTTAGAGCACGAACAACATCCAAATTGTGCAACAGACGTTCCTTCTTTGAAACTGGATTCGGACACAAAGAAGGCACGACTATCTCCTGGTTAATGTTTTTGTTAGAAACAACTTTCGGAAGAAAACCAGGTCTAGTACGTAAAACCACCTTATCTGCATGGAACACCAGATAAGGAGGAGAACACTGCAGAGCAGATAATTCTGAAACTCTTCTAGCAGAAGAAATTGCAACCAAAAACAAAACTTTCCAAGATAATAACTTAATATCAACGGAATGTAAGGGTTCAAACGGAACCCCCTGAAGAACTGAAAGAACTAAATTGAGACTCCAAGGAGGAGTCAAAGGTTTGTAAACAGGCTTGATTCTAACCAGAGCCTGAACAAAGGCTTGAACATCTGGCACAGCTGCCAGCTTTTTGTGAAGTAACACAGACAAGGCAGAAATCTGTCCCTTCAAGGAACTTGCAGATACTCCTTTCTCCAAACCTTCTTGAAGAAAGGATAGAATCTTAGGAATTTTTACCTTGTCCCAAGGGAATCCTTTAGATTCACACCAACAGATATATTTTTTCCATATTTTGTGGTAAATTTTTCTAGTTACAGGCTTTCTGGCCTGAACAAGAGTATCAATGACAGAATCTGAGAATCCTCGCTTTGATAAGATCAAGCGTTCAATCTCCAAGCAGTCAGTTGGAGTGAGACCAGATTCGGATGTTCGAACGGACCTTGAACAAGAAGGTCTCGTCTCAAAGGTAGCTTCCATGGTGGAGCCGATGACATATTCACCAGGTCTGCATACCAAGTCCTGCGTGGCCACGCGGGAGCTATCAAGATCACCGATGCCCTCTCCTGCTTGATCCTGGCTACCAGCCTGGGGATGAGAGGAAACGGCGGGAATACATAAGCTAGTTTGAAGGTCCAAGGTGCTACTAGTGCATCTACTAGAGTCGCCTTGGGATCCCTGGATCTGGACCCGTAGCAAGGAACCTTGAAGTTCTGACGAGAGGCCATCAGATCCATGTCTGGAATGCCCCACAGATGAGTAATTTGGGCAAAGATTTCCGGATGGAGTTCCCACTCCCCTGGATGAAATGTCTGACGACTCAGAAAATCCGCTTCCCAATTTTCCACTCCTGGGATGTGGATTGCAGACAAGTGGCAGGAGTGAGTCTCCGCCCATTGAATGATTTTGGTCACTTCTTCCATCGCCAGGGAACTCCTTGTTCCCCCCTGATGGTTGATGTACGCAACAGTTGTCATGTTGTCTGATTGAAACCGTATGAACTTGGCCTTTGCTAGCTGAGGCCAAGCCTTGAGAGCATTGAATATCGCTCTCAGTTCCAGAATATTTATCGGTAGAAGAGATTCTTCCCGAGACCAAAGACCCTGAGCTTTCAGGGGTCCCCAGACCGCGCCCCAGCCCACCAGACTGGCGTCGGTCGTGACAATTACCCACTCTGGTCTGCGGAAGCTCATCCCCTGTGACAGGTTGTCCAGGGACAGCCACCAACGGAGTGAATCTCTGGTCCTCTGATTTACTTGTATCGTCGGAGACAAGTCTGTATAGTCCCCATTCCACTGACTGAGCATGCACAGTTGTAATGGTCTTAGATGAATGCGCGCAAAAGGAACTATGTCCATTGCCGCTACCATCAAACCTATTACTTCCATGCACTGCGCTATGGAAGGAAGAGGAACAGAATGAAGTATTTGACAAGAGTTCAGAAGTTTTGTTTTTCTGGCCTCTGTCAGAAAAATCCTCATTTCTAAGGAGTCTATTATTGTTCCCAAGAAGGGAACCCTTGTTGACGGAGATAGAGAACTCTTTTCTACGTTCACTTTCCATCCGTGAGATCTGAGAAAGGCCAGGACAATGTCCGTGTGAGCCTTTGCTTGAGGAAGGGACGACGCTTGAATCAGAATGTCGTCCAAGTAAGGTACTACTGCAATGCCCCTTGGTCTTAGCACCGCTAGAAGGGACCCTAGTACCTTTGTGAAAATCCTTGGAGCAGTGGCTAATCCGAACGGAAGTGCCACAAACTGGTAATGCTTGTCCAGGAATGCGAACCTTAGGAACCGATGATGTTCCTTGTGGATAGGAATATGTAGATACGCATCCTTTAAATCCACCGTGGTCATGAATTGACCTTCCTGGATGGAAGGAAGAATTGTTCGAATGGTTTCCATTTTGAACGATGGAACCTTGAGAAACTTGTTTAGGATCTTGAGATCTAAGATTGGTCTGAACGTTCCCTCTTTTTTGGGAACTACGAACAGATTGGAGTAGAACCCCATCCCTTGTTCTCCTAATGGAACAGGATGAATCACTCCCATTTTTAACAGGTCTTCTACACAATGCAAGAATGCCTGTTTTTTTATGTGGTCTGAAGACAATTGAGACCTGTGGAACCTCCCCCTTGGGGGAAGCCCCTTGAATTCCAGAAGATAACCTTGGGAGACTATTTCTAGCGCCCAAGGATCCAGAACATCTCTTGCCCAAGCCTGAGCGAAGAGAGAGAGTCTGCCCCCCACCAGATCCGGTCCCGGATCGGGGGCCAACATCTCATGCTGTCTTGGTAGCAGTGGCAGGTTTCTTGGCCTGCTTTCCTTTGTTCCAGCCTTGCATTGGTCTCCAGGCTGGTTTGGCTTGAGAAGTATTACCCTCCTGCTTAGAGGACGTAGCACTTGGGGCTGGTCCGTTTCTGCGAAAGGGACGAAAATTAGGTTTATTTTTGGCCTTGAAAGACCTATCCTGAGGAAGGGCGTGGCCCTTGCCCCCAGTGATATCAGAGATAATCTCTTTCAAGTCAGGGCCAAACAGCGTTTTCCCCTTGAAAGGAATGTTAAGCAATTTGCTCTTGGAAGACGCATCCGCTGACCAAGATTTTAACCAAAGCGCTCTGCGCGCCACAATAGCAAACCCAGAATTTTTCGCCGCTAACCTAGCCAATTGCAAAGTGGCGTCTAGGGTGAAAGAATTAGCCAATTTGAGAGCACGAATTCTGTCCATAATCTCCTCATAAGAAGAAGAATTATTATTGATCGCCTTTTCTAGCTCATCGAACCAGAAACACGCGGCTGTAGTGACAGGGACAATGCATGAAATTGGTTGTAGAAGGTAACCTTGCTGAACAAACATCTTTTTAAGCAAACCTTCTAATTTTTTATCCATAGGATCTTTGAAAGCACAACTATCTTCTATGGGTATAGTGGTGCGTTTGTTTAGAGTAGAAACCGCCCCCTCGACCTTGGGGACTGTCTGCCATAAGTCCTTTCTGGGGTCGACCATAGGAAACAATTTTTTAAATATGGGGGGAGGGACGAAAGGTATACCGGGCCTTTCCCATTCTTTATTTACAATGTCCGCCACCCGCTTGGGTATAGGAAAATCTTCGGGGGGCCCCGGGACCTCTAGGAACTTGTCCATTTTACATAGTTTCTCTGGAATTACCAAATTCTCACAATCATCCAGAGTGGATAACACCTCCTTAAGCAGAGCGCGGAGATGTTCCAACTTAAATTTAAATGTAATCACATCAGGTGCAGCTTGTTGAGAAATTTTCCCTGAATCTGAAATTTCTCCCTCAGACAAAACCTCCCTGGCCCCCTCAGACTGGTGTAGGGGCCCTTCAGAACCAATATCATCAGCGTCCTCATGCTCTTCAGTATTTTCTAAAACAGAGCAGTCGCGCTTTCGCTGATAAGTGGGCATTTTGGCTAAAATGTTTTTGATAGAATTATCCATTACAGCCGTTAATTGTTGCATAGTAAGGAGTATTGGCGCGCTAGATGTACTAGGGGCCTCCTGTGTGGGCAAGACTGGTGTAGACGAAGGAGGGGATGATGCAGTACCATGCTTACTCCCCTCACTTGAGGAATCATCTTGGGCATCATTTTCTCTAAATTTTGTGTCACATAAATCACATCTATTTAAATGAGAAGGAACCTTGGCTTCCCCACATTCAGAACACAGTCTATCTGGTAGTTCAGACATGTTAAACAGGCATAAACTTGATAACAAAGTACAAAAAACGTTTTAAAATAAAACCGTTACTGTCACTTTAAATTTTAAACTGAACACACTTTATTACTGCAATTGCGAAAAAGTATGAAGGAATTGTTCAAAATTCACCAAAATTTCACCACAGTGTCTTAAAGCCTTAAAAGTATTGCACACCAAATTTGGAAGCTTTAACCCTTAAAATAACGGAACCGGAGCCGTTTTTATATTTAACCCCTTTACAGTCCCTGGTATCTGCTTTGCTGAGACCCAACCAAGCCCAAAGGGGAATACGATACCAAATGACGCCTTCAGAAAGTCTTTTCTATGTATCAGAGCTCCTCACACATGCATCTGCATGTCATGCTTCTCAAAAACAAGTGCGCAATACAGGCGCGAAAATGAGACTCTGCCTATGATTAGGGAAAGCCCCTAGAGAATAAGGTGTCCAATACAGTGCCTGCCGGTTATTTTACAAAATTCCCAAGATTAAAATAATTCCTCAAGGCTATGGAGTATAAAATATGTTTATATATAAATCGATTTAGCCCAGAAAATGTCTACAGTCTTAAAAAGCCCTTGTGAAGCCCTTTTTTTTCTGTCTGTAATAAAAATGGCTTACCGGATCCCATAGGGAAAATGACAGCTTCCAGCATTACATCGTCTTGTTAGAATGTGTCATACCTCAAGCAGCAAAAGTCTGCTCACTGTTCCCCCAACTGAAGTTAATTCCTCTCAACAGTCCTGTGTGGAAACAGCCATCGATTTTAGTAACGGTTGCTAAAATCATTTTCCTCTTACAAACAGAAATCTTCATCTCTTTTCTGTTTCAGAGTAAATAGTACATACCAGCACTATTTTAAAATAACAAACTCTTGATTGAATAATAAAAACTACAGTTAAACACTAAAAAACTCTAAGCCATCTCCGTGGAGATGTTGCCTGTACAACGGCAAAGAGAATGACTGGGGAAGGCGGAGCCTAGGAGGGATCATGTGACCAGCTTTGCTGGGCTCTTTGCCATTTCCTGTTGGGGAAGAGAATATCCCACAAGTAAGGATGACGCCGTGGACCGGACACACCTATGTTGGAGAAACTAGGGGCACATCCAACAACTTATGTTTTAGGGATTGTGGAAAGGAGGGAACCTATCAACATACGTGGTGGCATTGCAGTAAAATGCATAGTATCTGGCAACAGACAAGCAGACTCCTAAGCACTATATTTGAGAAAGGTGACATTATTAAACGAGAGCATGCAATCTTACACTTCCCAATACAAGGCTTCCCTCCAAGACACAAACTAATTGCATTAATATGCTCAGCATTCAGGTTAAGTATTGTGAAATATTGGAAAACAGAACCTCCTAGTTTTAAGGTTATAGAACAAAAAATAAATTATATATATCAAATGAGTAGTTCAGCAGCTAACCTACTATCCACAAAAGAGCAATTTCTGGATCTCTGGGAACCGTGGATTATGTATTCAGAAGCCAAACAGAGGGACTCTATTAGGAACTGACCTCAAAGAGGTTGGAGAGAGATTAAGAGAGATTGTGAGAGATTTACTTGCAATTTATGCCATAAATGTTTATAGCCTTAAAGGGACACTGAACCCATTTTTTTTCCGTGATTCAGATAGAGCATGCAATTTTAAGCAACTTTCTTTTTACTCCTTATCAATTTTTCTTTTTTCTCTTGCTATCTTTATTTAAAAAAGAAGGCATCTAAGCTAAGGAGCCAGCCAATTTTTGATTCAGACCACCGGACAGCACTTGTTTGTTGGTGGGTGAATTTATCTACCAATCAGCAAGAACAACCCAGGTTGTTCACCAAAAAAAGGCCGGCATCTAAACTTACATTCTTGCTTTTCAAATAAAGATTCCAGAAGAATGAAGACAATTGGATAATAGGAGTTAATTAGAAAGTTGCTTAAAAATGCAAGCTCTATCTGAATCATAAAAGAAAAAGCTTGGGTTCAGTGTCCCTCTAAAGAAACTTGTAGTTGAATAAAAACATTGCCAGAGTGTATAATAAATTATGTGTGAACAAAAAGGTATTTTAGGAAGAGATGCACTTTACTATTTAAGTGATGTATTACATATGCATACTTGTCATACTACTTATTGCATTGTATATTTTCTTTTTTGTTTTGTATTATTATATAAAAATTAAATAACATACTATTATAAAAAAAACAAAAAAACAACTTACTTGGAAGCTACAAATGTAGCAAGGTTTATGAGGTTAGACTGGGACACCCACTGAAAGGGACTGAGAGCGGAACCTCCCCTGCATATGAAAAGACCCATTATACAAACAGGAGCAAGCTGAAGTCTGTAGATAGCAGTATATATCTGAAACTTTGGGACTTGGTTAGAAGTCTGAAAATCAGCACAATGTTATTTAAAAATAAGCAAAACTATACGTTGTTACAAAAACACTCCCAGATGAGCTATATAAAATGGATCATCTACAAAACATTTCTGCAAAGAAAAATCTAGTGTACAATGTCCCTTTAACAACTGTCATGCCTTTAACTGCATATTGTTTTCAAGCTAATCCCAGGGTTTAACGTCCCTTCTAAATGTAGGAAAAAGTCATTTATTACACGTTTGCTGCTATTTCTTACTAGTCTTCTAGCCCTGGATATTATCAGAAGCAACGTCTAAAACGTTACTGGGGAGAAGTGGACTTGCAGAGGAAACTGTTGTAATATGCACAAAAGCAAAGGACTATGGGTAAGTGCGCTACTTCATATTGTTAAGAGGGCAAAGCCTAAATATGATGAATAATTAGCAGATGCTGCATCTGGGAAAAAGACAAACAAGTATAGAGAGAATTGTGCGCAGTACACATCACTATAAAAAGCACAGATACGCTTCTGCACTGCTGTAATCCAATTTCATTTTATTGTCTAACTTTTGAAAAGAATACCTAGATAGGCTCAGAAGATAGGGGCAAGCTGCACATATATGCTTCTTGTCATTGGCTTTGTAATGTGTTTAGCTAGCTCCCAGTAGTGCATTGTTCCTCCTTCAGCAAAGGATACCAAGAGAATGAAGTAAAAATTAACAATAGAAGTATATACAAAAGTTATTTAAAAATGCACTCTATCTGAATCATGAAAGAAAAATGTGGAGTTTTGTGCTCTCTGAGACAGGGAATATCAATTTTAAGAAACTTTTCAGTTTAATTTTAATAACAAATGTACTTTGATCCCTTGATGTCCTTTTTTGAAAAGCATACCTAGGTAGGCTTAGTAGCAGCAATGCACTACTGGATGCTAGGTGTTGATTGCACATATACCTCGTTAGTAGCTTATCAGATGTCTGCATCTAACTGAAAGTAGAGCAATGCTGCTCCGGAACTTTAACTATGTGTTTAATCCCTTTGCAGACGTTAAATAGACAGTTATATGTAATCAACAGTGCAATAATAAAATACTATAACAGAGAGCATTCTTTTCACACGTGTATGTCCCTTTAACATAAAAGGTACGGTTTCCATTGAGCAAGTGAAAAACACTGTTGTAAAGATTACTTCATTGTGATGGGAATGTTGTATAAATCAAAAAAACATAATGATATAAACCATGGTGAGAAACATTTGGATCCAGCTTCTTTAGCGTCTTTTTAAAAGGCCACACGTCTGATACAAGCTTCAATGTTTAGTTGTATTTTGAGATCATCATTTACTATAAAACCCATCAATATTTTGTGTATCCTCACGACAATATGTTACTATAGAAGAAAGATATTAACTTCACTAGCAAATATCTGGGAGCCCATTACTTGAGATCAGCCATATTAGATGGTCAAAAAGAACGTTTTACAAAGAGGCACTCTAGTATGATCTGATCCTAGGATTGAAATTAATCCCAACTGAGGAAATTCTCTGAGCAGAGAGTTTAAAGAAGGAAAAGCATTAGACAGATCAAACCTCAGAGCGGCAACAGAAGATGGACCTCTGAGAACCCCGTGGCCAGATAATTCCATCAGAAATGTCACAAACCTTCATGTCTCAGACGGAAGATAAATGATGGAATTTCAGTCACATGGGGGGTTAAAATGTCTTCAAAATATTACACCTCAAGAGACATTGTGGATTTTACCAGAATATTCAGCTCAACGGGAGCTTAAAAATAAATAAAAGTAACCAAAGACTTCACATATAGCTAAACTCTACATGTGAGAGTCTAAAAATGCTTTAAATAAACGTTATTTAAAATGTATTTAGCCATTTGTATCTTCTAAACAAGTTCTCTCTTATCTATCTTTTTAAAGGGATACTAAACCTAATTTGTTTCTTTCATGATTCAGATAGAGCGTGCAATTTTTAACAACTTTCTACTTTACTCATATTATCAATTTTCTTCATTCTCTTGCTATCTTTATTTGAAGAAGCAGGGATGTAAGGTTAAGAACCGGCCCATTTTGGTTCAGCACCTGGGTAGCGCTTGCTGATTGGTTTGCTATACTTAACCACCAATCAGCAAGTGTTAGGTGTTGAACCAAAAATGGGCTGGTTCCTAACCTTACATTCCTGCATTTTCAAATAAAGATAGCAAGTGAATGAAGAAAAATTGATAATATGAGTAATGTAGAAAGTTGTTTACAATTTCATGCTCTATCTGAATCATGAAAGAAAACATTTAGGTTTAGTGTCCCTTTAAAAAGATAGATAATCCCTTATTATCCATTCCCCAGTTTTGCATAACCAACACTGTTATATTAATACACTTTTTACCTTGTATCTAAGTTACTGCAGACTGCCCCTTATTTCAGTTCTTTTTATAAACTTGCATTTTAGCCAATCAGTGCCCTCTCATAAGTAACTACATGGGCATGAGCAAAATGTTATCTATAGGGCACACATGAACTAATGCCTTCTAGCTGTGAAAAATTGTCAAATACATTAAGATAAGAGACGGCCTTCAAGGGATTTGAAATTAGCATATGAGCCTACCTAGTTTTAGCTTTCAACTAAGAATACCAATAGAACAAAGCAAATTTGATGATAAAAGTACATTTGAAAGTTGTTGTTTTTTCAATTGCATGCTCTATCTGAATCATGAAGATTTAATTTTGACTAAACTGTCCCTTTAAAAGCATTAAGGCTTGTCTGATATGTTATTCAATAGCAGCACAACAGAAATGACTTGTAATGACAATGAGTTTAGGTCTCTAAGACCATAAGCAACAGGAAATCATTGAGTTTCAGTGCTGCTATATGTGAAGGGTTTGTTTTCCAAAGATAAAAAAAAACAAAGTTTTCTTTTCTTTGGGTTAATAAGGTTTGCAGTAAGTTTTTAACTTTTATTTCTATAGGTATTTTATTCTCTACCAGGGAACTGTGACTGAAGGCTGTAGGTGATAGGGGTGCAATTCTATAGTTTACAATAAAATAAACTATGCTAAATAATGTAGAAATTAAATGGACAGTTCACCCAAAAATGTTCTCTCATTTAAATTGTTCCCAATGATCCATTTGACCTGCTGTAGTGTATTAAATTGTTAACAAGTAGCTCCTTTACCCCTATTTTGCAGTTGAAATAGCTGATTTAGCTTGTGGTTTCCCAACCTATACTGAAAGTTTTGATACTGGAGACTCAGCTATTGAATAGCCTAAGTAAACACAGCCAGCAGAAGAAATGACACTCCCAGTGGGGTGCAGGATAGTTAATAAAATGATAATGTATTGAGCTTTAGTTTTCCAGACAAATATAAGATAAAGAAGCAAGTCTGTGTACACAAAGTGATGACATAATGAGATCTGATATTACCTGAAGCTTAACCCATTGTGATAGGCTGTGGTTTAAAATCGCAAAACCAGCTACTTCATATACACAAATACACCCTGATAATGCAATTTCAAATTCACAATACAATAATACAAAAAATGTTTACAATGTACTGTCCCTTTAACAATTTACAACTATTAGGGCTGTGTAATTAATTGTGATATGTAATATGTGAATCGCACGAGGCTGCTATTCTTTATCAAAACAAAAACAAATAAATGATGCTTACCTGATAAATTTCTTTCTTTCAGGATATTGAGAGTCCACAACATCATCAATTACTAGTGGGGAATATGTCTATCTTCTCAGGAAGTCCGCTTCCCAGTTGTCCACACCTGGAATGTGGATGGCAGAAAGCAAGCAATTGTGAGTTTCTGCCCACTGAACAATCCGAGCCACCTCCTTCATGGTTAAGGAACTCTGAGTTCCTCCCTTGTGGTTGATATAAGCCGCTGAGGTGATATTGTCCAACTGGAACCTGATAAACCGGGCTAAGGACAACTGAGGCCAAGCCATCAGAGCATTGAAAATCGTTCTCAACTCCAAGATATTTATGGGGAGAGCAGACTCCTCCCGAGTCCATAGTCCCTGCGCCTTTTAACGAGTCCCAGACTGCTCCCCAGCCCAGCAGGCTGGCGTCCGTGGTTGCTATCACAGAGGAAGGTTTCCGGAAGCATGAGCCCTGAAACAGATGCCCCTGAGAAAGCCACCATGGAAGAAAGCCTCTTGGCGACTGATCTAGATCTATCCTCTGAGACAGATCTGAATGGTCTCCGTTCCATTGTCTGAGCATGCATAATTGCAGAGCTCTCAAATGGAATCGAGCAAAGGGAATGATGTCCATGGAAGTGACCATCAGACCAATTACCTCCATACATTGAGCCACTGATGGCAGAACAGTAGACTGCAGAGAGAGGCAAGAGGAAAGAATTTTGGATTTTCTGACCTCTGTTTTCATAGATAGGGAATCTATTATGGTCCCTAAGAAAACTACCCTTGTAGCTGGAACAAGGGAACTCTTTTTCAGATTTACTTTCCATCCGTGGGAACATAGAAAAGACAACAAGATCTCTGTATGAGCATTTGCTTGTTAAAAAGATAGCGCTTGAACCAATATGTCATCCAGGTAGGGTGCCACTGCAATTCCCCGAGATCACTGCAAAGAGAGCCCCCAGAACCTTTGTGAAAATTCTGGGAACTGTGGCAAGGTCAAACAGGAGAGCCACAGAGTGTTTGTCTAGAAAAGCGAATCTCAGGAACTTGTGATTATCCCTGTGGATGGGAACATCAAGATATGCATCCTTTAAGTCTATGGTCGTCATGAACTGACCCTATTGGACCAAGGGAATAATGGAACGAATGGTTTTCATTTTGAGGGGCAGTACCCTGAGAAACTTGTTGAGACACTTTAGCCAGCAGGAGGAGGCAAAGAGCCCCACAGCAAAGCTGTTAAGTGTCACTCCCCTACCCATAATCCCCAGTCATTCGACCGAAGGACAATGGAGAAAAGGACTAACACAAGGTGTAGAGGTGCCTGAAGTTTAGTAAAAAACATATCCGGAAAGAATGAAATTTATTAGGTAAGCATAAATTTTGTTTTCTTTCCTAAGATATGATGAGTCCACAGCATCCTCAATTACTGTTGGGAACCAATACCCAAGCTAAAGGACACGGAGGACTAGGGAGGGACAAAACAGGTGGACCTAAAAAGAAGGCACCACTGCTTGAAGAACCTTTCTCCCAAAAGAAGCCCAGCCGATGCAAAAGTATAAAATTTATAAAATTTGGAAAAAGTATGCAAAGAGGACCAAGTTACAGCCTTGCAAATCTGTTCCACAGAAGCTTCATTTTTGAAAGCCCAAGAAGAAGAGACAGCCCTAGTGGAGTGAGCTGTAATTCTCTCAGGAGGCTGCTGTCCAGCAGTTTCATACGCCAAACAAATTATACTTCTCAACCAAAGAGAAAGAGAAGTAGCTTTCTGGCCTTTACGTTTCCCAGAAAAACAAACAGAGAAGAAGACTGGCGAAAATCCTTAGTCGTCTGGAAATAAAATTTTAAGAGCACACACAACATCCAGGTTGTGCAAACAACGTTCCTTATGAGGATTAGGACAGAGAGAGAAGGAACAACAATTTCCTGTATGATTTTTCTACCTGAAACAACCTTAGGACGGAAACCAAACTTAAAACGAAGAACTGCCTTATCTGCATAAAGAATTAGATAAGGGGAATCCTACTGCAAAGCTGAGAGCTCTGAGACTCTCCGAGCAGAAGAGGTAGCAGTAAGAAACAAAACCTTCCAAGATATCAACTTAATATCTATGGAATGCAATGGCTCAAACGGAGCCTGCTGCAGAACTTTAAGAACAAGATTAAGGCTCCAAGGTGGAGCACCAGACTTAAACACAGGCCTAATTCAGACCATGGCCTGACAAAAAGATTGTACATCCGGCACGTCCGCCAGAAGCTTGTGCAGCAAAATAGACCAAGCAGAAATCTGACCCTTTCGAGTACTGACAGACAAACCTTTCTCCAGATCTTCCTGGAGAAAAGACAAAATCCTTGGAATTCACATCAATAAAGATATTTACGCCATATCTTATGGTAATTCTTTCTAGTAACAGGCTTGTAAGCCTGAATCATGGTCTCAATGGCCGAATCAGAAAATCCACGCTTAAACAGAACTAAGTGTTCAATCTCCAAGCAGTCAGCTTCAGAGAAACAAGATTTGGGTGAAGGAAGGGACCCTGAAGTAGTATGTCCGTCCTTAGAGGAAGTCTCCAAGGAGGAAGAGATGACATCTCCACTTAGTCTGCATACCAGATCCTGCGAGGCCACGCAGGAGCTATAAGGATCACTGATGCTCTCTCCTGCTTGATACGAGCAATGACTCGTGGAAGGAGAGCAAACTGAGAAAACAGGTATGCTAGATTGAAATCCCACAGAACCGCCAGAGCATCTATCAGAGCGGCCTGTGGTTCTCTTGACCTTGAACCGTACCTTGGAAGCTTGGCATTTTGCTGAGACGCCATCAGATCTAACTCAGGCACCCCCCGTTTGAGGGTTAAGTTGGAATACACCTCCGGATGGAGTTCCCACTCCTCGGGATGAAAAGTCTGTCTGCTCAGGAAATCCACTTCCCATTTGTCTACTCCTGGAATGTGGATGGCAGATAGACAGCAATTGTGAGCTTCTGCCCACTGAATGATCCGAGCTACCTCCTTCATGGCTAAGGAACTCCGAGTCCCTCCCTGGTGGATGATGTAAGCCAGAAGTTATGTTGTCTGACTAAAACCTGATAAACCGAGCTAAGGCCAGTTGAGGCCAAGCCATGAAGGCATTGAAGATCGCTCTCAACTCCAATATGTTTATGGGGAGAGCAGATTCCTCCTGAGACCAAAGTCCCTGCATGCATTCAACGAATTGCTGACTGCTCCCCAGCCCATCAGGCTGGCGTCCGTGGTCACAATCACCCAGGAAGGTCTCCGAAAACATATCCCCTGAGACAAATGTTCCTGAGACTGCCATCACAGAAGAGATTCTCTTGTTGACTGATCTAGCACTATGTTTTGAGACAGATCTGCATAATCCCCTTTCCATTGACTGAGCATGCATAACTGCAGAGCTCTCAAATGGAATCGAGCAAAGGGGACAATGTCCACAAAAGCAACCATCAGACCAATTACCTCCATACATTGGCCCACTAATGGTAGAACAGCAGACTGTAGAGAGAGGCAAGCGGGAAAGAATCTTGTTTTTCTGACCTCCGTCAGAAATATTTTCATTGATAGGGAATCTATAATGGTCCCCAAGAAAACCACCCTTGTAGCTGGAACAAGAGAGCTCTTTTTGCAAATTTACCTTCCATCTGTGGGAATGAAGAAAAGACAACAAGATCTCTGTGTGAGGAGGGAACATCATAGAGGAGGGAACATCAAAGTAGCTATTTAATTTACTAGATTTCTTAGGCTTGACAACGACGGAAGTATCGGTGTCGTCCAGGGTAACCAAAACCTCCTTTAACAGGACAGAGGTGATCAAGCTTAAACCTGAAGGATACAACTTCAGTATCAGAAGAAGGAATTATACATCCGAATCTGAGATTTCACCCTCAGAGGTTACTGACATATCTTCTTCTTCAGATGTATGAGAGAGATCAACTTGATTAGTTGGAACTGGATCAGAAACCTTACAATCTATTGTTTTAATTTTCCTCTTGTGTCTTCCCTGAAGCATGGGAATGGCAGCTAAAGCCTCAGATACTGCAGAGGATACCTGGGCAGCAATTTCTGCTTGCAAAAAAACTTCACCTCCTCCTTGCACTGAAGACAAAGAGAATGACTGGGGATTGTGGGAAGGGGAGTAATACTTAACAGCTTTGCTATGGTGTTCTTTGCCTCCTCCTGCTGGCCATAAAAATACACACACACATATACATACATACACACACAGACACAAATAAAAATATGCATACATACAAATATACATACACAACAAATATACATACACACACATATACATAGTCATACAAATATTCATACATACACATATACATACAAATATATACACACAAATATTCATACACACATACATACAAATATATACACACAAATATTCATACACACATATGCATACATACATACACTATACACTATACAATATACATACATGCACACACACACACATATACATAACAAATACACAACACACATACATAACAAATACACAACACACATACATAACAAATACACACACACATACATAACAAATACACACACACATATACATAAAAATGCACACACACATATACATTTGTTTATGTTTTTTTTTTACAACAAATGTTTCTTATTCCATAAATAGAGGCAATTTAAAGAGGGAGGGGGAAGGACAGAAAAGTTAAACTAAAAGTTGAAAAACATATTACAAAAAGAAAATTATACTGCACTTCATTTCACAGTAAGACCATCACAAATCTTTAAAGTTGTATTTCGAACTGAAATCTTCAAAGTGGCAAAATCCCCTTTGAAGCTTTGCTGCAAGCAACTTTCACTGGGAGGTTGTGTGTGTGGAAGCAAAACTTACAAGTGACTTGATAAGTCTGCGCTGTGAATGATAAAGCTAGGGCTGCACACACACGCTATGCAGGGAAAAGCAAAAAGCCTTCTAGCGCACACACAGAATGTGAGATTGTAAACAGCTTCTCCATAGACCCAGTGTGAACCCACTTGTGGTCATTCTGTCTGCACAGCCTCATACACTTCACATAGAGCTCTTATTAAAATTCTAAATTCAGACACTTTATAGAGGGATGAAGCTAGATCTGAATTACCCTCCATTAACCCCTTCACTATTGGGACTCTTAGAGAAGAACTTGCCCAAACAAAATACTGGAGAATTGCTTGCATTTTTACTATCACTACATTTAAAAAGAAAGAACATTGTTTTGTTTGTATTTACTTGCCAAAACTATATTTATTTATTTTAAACCGACTACCCAAGGTATTTATCTAGGTCCATTTTGGTATATTTCATGCCAGCAGTTCAGCACCAATTGCGATCAAATAAAAAAAAAAAAAAAATGACTTTTTTTCCACAAACTTTGGGTGACCAGCTCGTACTGAGCATGTGCAAGAATTTACAGAATATACGTATATGTATTTTTTTTATTGGCTGATGTCTGTCACATGGTACAGTGAGAGTGGAAATAGATATAACTTTGAAATTTGTCAGAAAAAAAAAAATCTACTCATTTGAAGTTCAGACTAAATGCTATTGCACTGTCTTGTTATCATGCATTTCTGATTATGCAAATCTATTGTATTGACTGGTCCTTTAACTTTCTGTAGTGTTGTGGTCCCCCCACCTCCTGCAATCATTAGTTAGGGATTCCCCCCATTCCACCTTTGTTCTGTAATGTAGCTCCCCATCCCTCCCTTTCCCTTTTTTCTGCAGTGAAGCGCCCTCCCACTCCCTCCCCCCCGCTACTGGATCGCCCACCCGCCTCCCAGATTCCCTCCCACACCTCAGCAGATGAATGCTACTTGTTTTTTGATGTGCCAATATAGCACTTTGTCTGCACAAATCCAGCGAGTGCATGCCTTTTTCAGTATTGTAATTTGTGCTTGCCTGCACCCTGGTAGCTGTCTTTAAAGTGGGAGTGCACTCTACTGTGGACATATATATATATATATATATATATATATATACATACACACACACACACGTGTATATATATATATATATATATATATCTACATACATATATAGACACACACACGTATATACACATACATATATAGACACACACACGTATAAATATATATATATATATATATATATATAAATATATATAAAAAACAGAATTTATGCTTACCTGATAAATTACTTTCTCCAACGGTGTGTCCGGTCCATGGCGTCATCCATAACTTGTGGGAATATTCTCTTCCCCAACAGGAAATGGCAAAGAGCACAGCAAAAGCTGGCCATATAGTCCCTCCCAGGCTCCGCCCCCCCAGTCATTCGACCGACGGTTAGGAGAAAAAAAGGAGAAACTATAGGGTGCCGTGGTGACTGTAGTGTATAGAGAAAGAAATTTTTCAAACCTGATTAAAAAAATCAGGGTGGGCCGTGGACCGGACACACCGTTGGAGAAAGTAATTTATCAGGTAAGCATAAATTCTGTTTTCTCCAACATTGGTGTGTCCGGTCCACGGCGTCATCCATAACTTGTGGGAACCAATACCAAAGCTTTAGGACACGGATGAAGGGAGGGAGCAAATCAGGTTACCTAAACAGAAGGCACCACGGCTTGCAAAACCTTTCTCCCAAAAATAGCCTCCGAAGAAGCAAAAGTATCAAATTTGTAGAATTTGGAAAAAGTGTGCAGAGAAGACCAAGTCGCTGCCTTACATATCTGATCAACAGAAGCCTCGTTCTTGAAGGCCCATGTGGAAGCCACAGCCCTAGTAGAGTGAGCTGTGATTCGTTCAGGAGGCTGCCGTCCGGCAGTCTCATAAGCCAATTGGATGATGCTTTTCAGCCAGAAAGAGAGGTAGCAGTAG
>NC_069500.1:42071715-42164215 GCF_027579735.1 Bombina bombina | reverse complement strand
GACCGTGGCTAACTGAGGCCAGGCCAGAAGAGCATTGTAGATCGCTCTCAACTCTAGAATGTTTATAGAAAGAATAGACTCTGAGTCCAAACTCCCTGAGCCTTTAGGGAGCCCCATACTGCTCCCCACCCCAGAAGGCTGGCGTCTGTTGTCACAATCACCCAAGCTGGTCTGCGAAAGCAGGTTACTTGGGAGAGTTCACCAGGTTTGAGGGGTCCTATCCCCCACATCGACCTGTGAAGATAAAGACATTCCTGAATAAATTTTCTTCAGGTTTTCAGGGTTAGGGCAGCAGTAATATATGGGAGGCACAGTGAGAATTATGTCCCACAAATTCCCATTGCTCTAAAGCCACCAAAGCTGTACTGAATAGACTGATATGGACTACGGCTACACCCCAGGACAAAGCAGCACAATCTTGTACTACTTTAAAAATAATAAACTCTTGATTGAAGAATCTAATCTAACACCTCACTTTACCACTTCCTATCACTAACGTAGGCAAAGAGAATGACTGGAGTGGGAGGGAAGGGAGGAGCTATTTAACCGCTTTGCTGTGGTGCTCTTTCCCGCCTCCTGCTGACCAGGAGGTGAATATCCCATTAGTAATTAAGATGATCCGTGGACTCATTGTGTCTTAAAAAAGAAAACTATTGTTTAATACGGATCTAGACCTTCAAGGTCGGACATTAGAGGTTCCCTGGTCACATGTTGCCTGCTGATCTTCTGTTGAGCAAAACTAGTGATTCATTATCAAATTATCTCTAGTCCGATTATCTCCTTCTAGTTGACGCTTAATAAAATCTAATTATACCTAAGGGAGTATGATACTGTTCATATCTTTAACAATCTAAAAAATGTATCCCTAGCTTTACTTTTGTGGAATTAGTGCAGAAAAGGTAAAAATATACAAAAAAAATCCCAAATTGCCCATCAGCCATATCCAGCCCGATGCATTTTATCGCCATTTGTTGAACATGGCAAATGTATATAACTTGCCTCTGTGCTAAGAAGCGTAGCTTTATGGAAACACTACATTATTTAGGACATACATCTCTCAGTCACTTCATTAGATTAAAATGGCTTTGAAGCTGAGCCTGACATACATTCCTGACACCAAATCAACAGATGTGGAATTTTTGTCTTGTTGCTTTATTGCTTCAATGGCTTTGCCACACTGAAGTGTAAATGGTAACCTTCTAATGCTGTATATAAAGTAGACCTTAGATGCACATTGGGAAAGAAGGTAAAGCTAGAAGAATGTCAATTAATGAAGCAGCACAGCCAATGTTACAAGATTTATCAGTCTAATTGGTTTCTATAGATACCTTCCCCTAAACAGGAAGCATTTTAATTATTTCTCAGCTAAACAAAAGGTTTCCCTGTGCTTGCACTTATCTGTTTAACTAAGGGTGACTACATAATTACTATACAAGAAATAGAAAGCTAAACAAATCGCCTCTAGTTTGGAGGACAAATGAACAAGCTTATTAGCAAATGACATCAGATAAGGCTTTTCCAAATCAGGTTCTATTTAAACCAGTAATGCCGCTCTTCTACAATGCAGAATGCAAATTCCTTTGGATACACTTGCAATTGAGTTGTTTTTTTTTTCGTTTTATTGCGCTTCACAGATATGGTCCTTTTTAAAAATTAAAGTTTTGTGGCAACCCTGTGTTGAGCAAGTCTATTGGAGCACATTTTGTCAACATATATATATATATACACGTATACACACACAAATACACATGAATTCACATATATACACACACACACACAAATACACATGAATTCACATATATACACACACACACAAATACACATGAATTCACATATATACACACACACACAAATACACATGAATTCACATATATACACACACACACAAATACACATGAATTCACATATATACACACACACAAATACACATGAATTCACATATATACACACACACAAATACACATGAATTCACATATATACACCACCAGCAAAAAGATTATGAAATTCAAAAAATTCAAAACACCTTAAAACACATTGGGATATCATAAATTCACCATGCTCAAAATAAAAAAAATATATATATTTTTTTAAGAATAATATAAAATTGAATGGATAATAAAAGTACTCTAGCACTGTAGTTTAAAGGGCCAGTAAATACAGTAGATTTGCATAATAAACAACAAATGCATGATAAAAAGACAATGTAATAGCACTTAGTCTGAACTTCAAATAAGTAGTAGATCATTTTCTGTCAACTTTCAAAGTCATGTCTATATCCACTCCTCCTGTATCATGTGACAGCCATCAGCCAATCACAAATTCATATAACTGTATTCTGTGAATTCTTGCACATGCTCAGTAGGAGCTGTTGACTCAAAACATGTAAATATAAAAAGACTGTGCACATATTGTAAATCCTCCTTATCTGATTTTTCATCAGGATAAGGCAGTATTACGGACTACTTTTGACTTTTTGCATAAGGTTGTTTCTCCAGACAACATTAGCAGAGAGATTGTTGTCCCTTCTTTGTGTCCTAATCCGAAGAATGCTTCAGAGAGTTCTTAGTATAATTTGGACGTTGTTAGAGCATTTAAATACTACATGATGCTACATAGGACTTTAGACAAACTTCTAGTTTGTTCATTCACTTTTCTGGTTCTAGAAGAGGTCAGAAAGTTTCTGCTGATTGAGGTCTCTTACTTGAAACATTTGATTCCCAAGGCTTACTTGAAAGCAGGTCAGTCTCCAACCCAACAGATTTATTGATCATTCTACTCGGTCAGCTGCCACTTCCTGGGCCTTTAAGAGTGAGGCTTTAGTCAATGAGATTTGCAAAGCAGCTACTTGGCCTTCTTTGCATAATTTTACAAAATTCTACATTTTTCATGTGTTTTGCAAAACATAGTTTATGCTTCCCAGATAAATTCCGCTCCTTCCAGACAGGGAGAGTCCAAAACTTCATTCCTTTCCGTTTGGGAAATACAACACCTGGCCACCAGGTGGAGGTAAAGACACCCCAAGCCAAAGGCTTAGCTATCTTTCCCACTTCCCTTATCCCCCAGTCATTCTGCTGAGGGAACAAGGAAAAAAGAAGAAATAGTATAAAAATAAATAATATAAAAACAGAATTTATGTTTACCTGATAAATTACTTTCTCCAACGGTGTGTCCGGTCCACGGCGTCATCCTTACTTGTGGGATATTCTCCTCCCCAACAGGAAATGGCAAAGAGCCCAGCAAAGCTGGTCACATGATCCCTCCTAGGCTCCGCCTTCCCCAGTCATTCGACCGACGTAAAGGAGGAATATTTGCATAGGAGAAACCATATGATACCGTGGTGACTGTAGTTAAAGAAAATAAATTATCAGACCCGATTAAAAAACCAGGGCGGGCCGTGGACCGGACACACCGTTGGAGAAAGTAATTTATCAGGTAAACATATATTCTGTTTTCTCCAACATAGGTGTGTCCGGTCCACGGCGTCATCCTTACTTGTGGGAACCAATACCAAAGCTTTAGGACACGGATGAAGGGAGGGAGCAAATCAGGTCACCTAGATGGAAGGCACCACGGCTTGCAAAACCTTTCTCCCAAAAATAGCCTCAGAAGAAGCAAAAGTATCAAACTTGTAAAATTTAGTAAAAGTGTGCAGTGAAGACCAAGTCGCTGCCTTACATATCTGATCAACAGAAGCCTCGTTCTTGAAGGCCCATGTGGAAGCCACAGCCCTAGTGGAATGAGCTGTGATTCTGTCAGGAGGCTGCCGTCCGGCAGTCTCGTAAGCCAATCTGATGATGCTTTTAATCCAAAAAGAGAGAGAGGTAGAAGTTGCTTTTTGACCTCTCCTTTTACCAGAATAAACAACAAACAAGGAAGATGTTTGTCTAAAATCCTTTGTAGCATCTAAATAGAATTTTAGAGCACGAACAACATCCAAATTGTGCAACAAACGTTCCTTCTTTGAAACTGGATTCGGACACAAAGAAGGCACGACTATCTCCTGGTTAATGTTTTTGTTAGAAACAACTTTCGGAAGAAAAACATAATTTATGCTTACCTGATAAATTCCTTTCTTCTGTAGTGTGATCAGTCCACGGGTCATCATTACTTGTGGGATATTAACTGCTCCCCTACAGGAAGTGCAAGAGGATTCACCCAGCAGAGTTGCTATATAGCTCCTCCCCTCTACGTCACCTCCAGTCATTCGACCAAGGACCAATGAGAAAGGAGAAGCCAAGGGTGTAGTGGTGACTGGAGTATAATTTAAAAAATATTTACCTGCCTTAAAAAACAGGGCGGGCCGTGGACTGATCACACTACAGAAGAAAGGAATTTATCAGGTAAGCATAAATTATGTTTTCTTCTGTTAAGTGTGATCAGTCCACGGGTCATCATTACTTGTGGGATACCAATACCAAAGCAAAAGTACACGGATGACGGGAGGGATAGGCAGGCTCTTTATACAGAAGGAACCACTGCCTGAAGAACCTTTCTCCCAAAAATAGCCTCCGAGGAAGCAAAAGTGTCAAATTTGGAAAATTTGGAAAAAGTATGAAGCGAAGACCAAGTTGCAGCCTTGCAAATCTGTTCAACAGAGGCCTCATTCTTAAAGGCCCAAGTGGAAGCCACAGCTCTAGTGGAATGAGCTGTAATTCTTTCAGGAGGCTGCTGTCCAGCAGTCTCATAAGCTAAACGAATTATGCTACGAAGCCAAAAAGAGAGAGAGGTAGCAGAAGCTTTTTGACCTCTCCTCTGACCAGAGTAAACGACAAACAGGGAAGACGTTTGTCGAAAATCTTTAGTTGCCTGTAAATAAAATTTAAGGGCACGAACTACATCCAGATTGTGCAAAAGACGTTCCTTCCTCGAAGAAGGATTTGGGCACAAGGATGGAACAACAATCTCCTGATTGATATTCCTGTTAGTGACTACCTTAGGTAAGAACCCAGTCTTAGTACGCAGAACTACCTTATCCGAGTGAAAAATCAAATAAGGAGAATCACAATGTAAGGCTGATAACTCAGAGACTCTTCGAGCCGAGGAAATAGCCATTAAAAATAGAACTTTCCAAGATAACAACTTTATATCAATGGAATGAAGGGGTTCAAACGGAACACCCTGTAAAACGTTAAGAACAAGGTTTAAACTCCATGGTGGAGCCACAGCTTTAAACACAGGTTTAATCCTGGCCAAAGCCTGACAAAAAGCCTGAACGTCTGGAACTTCTGACAGACGCTTGTGTAACAGAATGGACAGAGCTGAGATCTGTCCCTTTAAGGAACTAGCGGATAACCCCTTTTCTAAACCTTCTTGTAGAAAAGACAATATCCTAGGAATCCTAACCTTACTCCAAGAGTAACCTTTGGATTCGCACCAATATAGGTATTTACGCCATATTTTATGGTAAATATTTCTGGTGACAGGCTTCCTAGCCTGTATTAAGGTATCAATAACTGACTCAGAAAAACCACGCTTTGATAAGATCAAGCGTTCAATTTCCAAGCAGTCAGCTTCAGAGAAGTTAGATTTTGATGTTTGAAAGGACCCTGAATCAGAAGGTCCTGTTTCAGAGGTAACGACCAAGGTGGACAGAATGACATGTCCACCAGATCTGTATACCAAGTCCTGCGTGGCCATGCAGGCGCTATTAGAATCACTGATGCTTTCTCCTGTTTGATTCTGGCAATCAATCGAGGAAGCATCGGGAAAGGTGGAAACACATAAGCCATCCTGAAGGTCCATGGTGCTGTCAAGGCATCTATCAGGACCGCTCCCGGATCCCTGGATCTGGACCCGTAGCGCGGAAGCTTGGCGTTCTGTCGAGACGCCATGAGATCTATCTCTGGTTTGCCCCAACGTGGAAGTATTTGGGCAAAGACCTCTGGATGAAGTTCCCACTCCCCCGGATGAAAAGTCTGACGACTTAAGAAATCCGCCTCCCAGTTCTCCACTCCCGGGATGTGGATTGCAGACAGGTGGCAAGAGTGAGACTCTGCCCAGCGAATTATCTTCGATACTTCCATCATTGCTAGGGAGCTTCTTGTCCCTCCCTGATGGTTGATATAAGCTACAGTCGTGATGTTGTCCGACTGGAACCTGATGAACCCCCGAGTTGCTAACTGGGGCCAAGCCAGAAGAGCATTGAGGACTGCTCTCAATTCCAGAATGTTTATTGGAAGAAGACTCTCCTCCTGATTCCATAGTCCCTGAGCCTTCAGAGAATTCCAGACAGCGCCCCAACCTAGTAGGCTGGCGTCTGTTGTTACAATTGACCAGTCTGGCCTGCTGAATGGCATTCCCCTGGACAGATGTGGCCGATAAAGCCACCATAGAAGAGAATTTCTGGTCTCTGGAATGGAATGAAGGACACGGCATGCATTTTGAAGTTTTGTTAACCTGTCCTCTGTCAGGTAAATCTTCATTTCTACAGAATCTATCAGAGTCCCCAGGAAGGGAACTCTTGTGAGTGGAAAGAGAGAACTTTTCTCTTCGTTCACTTTCCATCCATGCGACCTTAGAAATGCCAGTACTATCTCTGTATGAGATTTGGCAGTTTGAAAGCTTGAAGCTTGTATCAGTATGTCGTCTAAGTACGGAGCTACTGAAATTCCTCGCGGTCTTAGTACCGCCAGAAGAGTGCCCAGAACCTTTGTGAAGATTCTTGGAGCCGTAGCCAGTCCGAATGGAAGAGCTACAAACTGGTAATGCCTGTCTAAAAAGGCAAACCTTAGATACCGGTAATGACTTCTGTGAATCGGTATGTGAAGGTAAGCATCCTTTAAATCCACTGTGGTCAAGTACTGACCCTCTTGGATCATGGGCAAAATTGTTCGAATAGTTTCCATCTTGAACGATGGAACTCTTAGGAATTTGTTTAGGATCTTTAAATCCAAGATTGGCCTGAAGGTTCCCTCTTTTTGGGAACTACAAACAGATTTGAGTAAAACCCTTGTCCTTGTTCCAACCGCGGAACTGGATGGATCACTCCCATTAATAAAAGATCTTGTACGCAGCGTAGAAACGCTTCCTTCTTTGTTAGGTTTGTTGACAACCTTGACAGATGAAATCTCCCTCTTGGGGGAGAGGATTTGAAGTCCAGAAGGTATCCCTGAGATATGATCTCTAACGCCCAGGGATCCTGAACATCTCTTGCCCAAGCCTGGGCGAAGAGGGAAAGTCTGCCCCCCACTAGATCCGGTCCCGGATCGGGGGCCCTCAATTCATGCTGTCTTAGGGGCAGCAGCAGGTTTTCTGGCCTGTTTGCCCCTGTTCCAGGACTGGTTAGGTTTCCAGCCTTGTCTGTAGCGAGCAACAGCTCCTTCCTGTTTTGGTGCAGAGGAAGTTGATGCTGCTCCTGCTTTGAAATTACGAAAGGAACGAAAATTGGACTGTCTAGCCTTGGCTTTGGCCTTGTCCTGAGGCAGGGCATGACCTTTACCTCCTGTAATGTCATCAATAATCTCTTTCAAGCCGGGCCCGAATAAGGTCTGCCCTTTGAAAGGAATATTAAGCAATTTAGATTTAGACGTAACATCAGCTGACCAGGATTTTAGCCACAGAGCTCTGCGTGCCTGAATGGCGAATCCTGAATTTTTAGCCGCAAGTTTAGTTAAATGTACTACGGCATCTGAAATAAATGAATTAGCTAACTTAAGGAATTTAAGTTTGTGTGTGATGTCATCTAGTGTGGATGATTGAAGTGTCTCTTCCAGAGACTCAAACCAAAATGCTGCTGCAGCCGTGACAGGCGCAATACATGCAAGAGGTTGCAATATAAACCCTTGTTGAACAAACATTTTCTTAAGGTAACCCTCTAATTTTTTATCCATTGGATCTGAAAAAGCACAGCTATCCTCCACTGGGATAGTGGTACGCTTAGCTAAAGTAGAAACTGCTCCCTCCACCTTAGGGACCATTTGCCATAAGTCCCGTGTGGCGGCGTCTATTGGAAACATTTTTCTGAATATAGGAGGGGGTGAGAAAGGCACACCGGGTCTATCCCACTCCTTAGTAACAATGTCAGTAAGTCTCTTAGGTATAGGAAAAACGTCAGTACTCGTCGGTACCGCAAAATATTTATCCAACCTACACATTTTTTCTGGGATTGCAACTGTGTTACAATCATTCAGAGCCGCTAATACCTCCCCTAGTAACACACGGAGGTTCTCAAGCTTAAATTTAAAATTTGAAATGTCTGAGTCCAGTTTATTTGGATCAGAACCGTCACCCACAGAATGAAGCTCTCCGTCTTCACGTTCTGCAAACTGTGACGCAGTATCAGACATGGCCCTTGCATTATCAGCGCACTCTGTTCTCATCCCAGAGTGATCACGTTTACCTCTTAGTTCTGGTAGTTTAGCCAAAACTTCAGTCATAACAGTAGCCATATCTTGTAATGTGATTTGTAATGGCCGCCCAGATGCACTCGGCGCTACAATATCACGCACCTCCTGAGCGGGAGATGCAGGTACTGACACGTGAGGCGAGTTAGTCGGCATAACTCTCCCCTCGTTGTTTGGTGAAATATGTTCAATTTGTACAGATTGACTATTTTTTTAAAGTAGCATCAATACATTTAGTACATAAATTTCTATTGGGCTCCACTTTGGCATTAACACATATAGCACAGAGATATTCCTCTGAATCAGACATGTTTAACACACTAGCAAATAAACAGCAACTTGGAAATACTTTTCAAAGTAATTTACAAATAATATGAAAACGAACTGTGCCTTTAAGAAGCACAGAAAATATTATAACAGATAAAATAATTAAGTTATAGCATCAATCTTTGTCAGAATATACAGTTTTAGCAAAGGATTGTTCCCCTCAGCAAATGATAACTAACCCAGGCAGCAGAAAAAAATACACAAATAAACGTTTTTTATATCACAGTCAATACAATCAGCACAGCTCTGCTGTGAATGATTACTTCCCTCAAAAAAGACTCTTGAGATCCCTGAACTCTGTAGAGATGAACCGGATCATGCAGGAAGAAAATGAACCTCTGACTGAGTTTTTCTGATGCATAGTGAAAGCACCAAAATGGCCCCTCCCCCACACACATAACAGTGAGAGGGATCAGTGAACTGCTCTAATTTAAATCAAAACTATTGCCAAGTGGAAAAAAAGTGCCCAAAACATTTTTTCACCCAGTACCTCAGAGAAAAAAACGTTTTTACATGCCAGCAAAAAAACGTTTTACCTCAATAATTAACCTAATAAAACCTATTGCAAGTCCCTGCAAAATAGGTTAAGTCTATGTATACAGTTTAAAAGCCAGAGAAGTACCATTTCCCAGAAAAATGAAGTGTAAAATATACATACATGACAGCCTGATATCAGCTACATCTACTGCATTCAAGGCTGAGTTTACATTATAACGGTATGGCAGGATTTTCTCATCAATTCCATGTCAGAAAATAATAAACTGCTACATACCTCTTTGCAGATTAATCTGCCTGCTGTCCCCTGATCTGAAGTTTACCTCTCCTCAGATGGCCGAGAAACAGCAATATGATCTTAACTACTCCGGCTAAAATCATAGAAAAACTCAGGTAGATTCTTCTTCAAATTCTACCAGAGAAGGAATAACACACTCCGGTGCTATTATAAAATAACAAACTTTTGATTGAAGATATAAAAACTAAATATATCACCATAGTCCTCTCACACATCCTATCTAGTCGTTGGGTGCAAGAGAATGACTGGAGGTGACGTAGAGGGGAGGAGCTATATAGCAACTCTGCTGGGTGAATCCTCTTGCACTTCCTGTAGGGGAGCAGTTAATATCCCACAAGTAATGATGACCCGTGGACTGATCACACTTAACAGAAGAAACCAGGTTTAGTACGTAAAACCACCTTATCTGCATGGAACACCAGATAAGGAGGAGAACACTGCAGAGCAGATAATTCTGAAACTCTTCTAGCAGAAGAAATTGCAACCAAAAACAAAACTTTCCAAGATAATAACTTAATATCAACGGAATGTAAGGGTTCAAACGGAACCCCCTGAAGAACTGAAAGAACTAAATTGAGACTCCAAGGAGGAGTCAAAGGTTTGTAAACAGGCTTGATTCTAACCAGAGCCTGAACAAAGGCTTGAACATCTGGCACAGCTGCCAGCTTTTTGTGAAGTAACACAGACAAGGCAGAAATCTGTCCCTTCAAGGAACTTGCAGATAATCCTTTCTCCAAACCTTCTTGAAGAAAAGATAGAATCTTAGGAATTTTTACCTTGTCCCAAGGGAATCCTTTAGATTCACACCAACAGATATATTTTTTCCATATTTTGTGGTAAATTTTTCTAGTTACAGGCTTTCTGGCCTGAACAAGAGTATCAATGACAGAATCTGAGAATCCTCGCTTTGATAAGATCAAGCGTTCAATCTCCAAGCAGTCAGTTGGAGTGAGACCAGATTCGGATGTTCGAACGGACCTTGAACAAGAAGGTCTCGTCTCAAAGGTAGCTTCCATGGTGGAGCCGATGACATATTCACCAGGGCTGCATACCAAGTCCTGCGTGGCCACGCAGGAGCTATCAAGATCACCGATGCCCTCTCCTGATTGATCCTGGCTACCAGCCTGGGGATGAGAGGAAACGGCGGGAATACATAAGCTAGTTTGAAGGTCCAAGGTGCTACTAGTGCATCTACTAGAGTCGCCTTGGGATCCCTGGATCTGGACCCGTAGCAAGGAACCTTGAAGTTCTGACGAGAGGCCATCAGATCCATGTCTGGAATGCCCCACAGTTGAGTAATTTGGGCAAAGATTTCCGGATGGAGTTCCCACTCCCCCGGATGAAATGTCTGACGACTCAGAAAATCCGCTTCCCAATTTTCCACTCCTGGGATGTGGATTGCAGACAAGTGGCAGGAGTGAGTCTCCGCCCATTGAATGATTTTGGTCACTTCTTCCATCGCCAGGGAACTCCTTGTTCCCCCCTGATGGTTGATGTACGCAACAGTTGTCATGTTGTCTGATTGAAACCGTATGAACTTGGCCTTTGCTAGCTGAGGCCAAGCCTTGAGAGCATTGAATATCGCTCTCAGTTCCAGAATATTTATCGGTAGAAGAGATTCTTCCCGAGACCAAAGACCCTGAGCTTTCAGGGGTCCCCAGACCGCGCCCCAGCCCACCAGACTGGCGTCGGTCGTGACAATGACCCACTCTGGTCTGCGGAAGCTCATCCCCTGTGACAGGTTGCCCAGGGACAGCCACCAATGGAGTGAATCTCTGGTCCTCTGATTTACTTGTATCGTCGGAGACAAGTCTGTATAGTCCCCATTCCACTGACTGAGCATGCACAGTTGTAATGGTCTTAGATGAATGCGCGCAAAAGGAACTATGTCCATTGCCGCTACCATCAAACCTATTACTTCCATGCACTGCGCTATGGAAGGAAGAGGAACAGAATGAAGTATTTGACAAGAGTTTAGAAGTTTTGTTTTTCTGGCCTCTGTCAGAAAAATCCTCATTTCTAAGGAGTCTATTATTGTTCCCAAGAAGGGAACCCTTGTTGACGGAGATAGAGAACTCTTTTCTACGTTCACTTTCCATCCGTGAGATCTGAGAAAGGCCAGGACAATGTCCGTGTGAGCCTTTGCTTGAGGAAGGGACGACGCTTGAATCAGAATGTCGTCCAAGTAAGGTACTACTGCAATGCCCCTTGGTCTTAGCACCGCTAGAAGGGACCCTAGTACCTTTGTGAAAATCCTTGGAGCAGTGGCTAATCCGAACGGAAGTGCCACAAACTGGTAATGCTTGTCCAGGAATGCGAACCTTAGGAACCGATGATGTTCCTTGTGGATAGGAATATGTAGATACGCATCCTTTAAATCCACCGTGGTCATGAATTGACCTTCCTGGATGGAAGGAAGAATTGTTTGAATGGTTTCCATTTTGAACGATGGAACCTTGAGAAACTTGTTTAGGATCTTGAGATCTAAGATTGGTCTGAACGTTCCCTCTTTTTTGGGAACTACGAACAGATTGGAGTAGAACCCCATCCCTTGTTCTCCTAATGGAACAGGATGAATCACTCCCATTTTTAACAGGTCTTCTACACAATGCAAGAATGCCTGTTTTTTTTATGTGGTCTGAAGACAATTGAGACCTGTGGAACCTCCCCCTTGGGGGAAGCCCCTTGAATTCCAGAAGATAACCTTGGGAGACTATTTCTAGCGCCCAAGGATCCAGAACATCTCTTGCCCAAGCCTGAGCGAAGAGAGAGAGTCTGCCCCCCACCAGATCCGGTCCCGGATCGGGGGCCAACATCTCATGCTGTCTTGGTAGCAGTGGCAGGTTTCTTGGCCTGCTTTCCTTTGTTCCAGCCTTGCATTGGTCTCCAGGCTGGCTTGGCTTGAGAAGTATTACCCTCCTGCTTAGAGGACGTAGCACTTGGGGCTGGTCCGTTTCTGCGAAAGGGACGAAAATTAGGTTTATTTTTGGCCTTGAAAGACCTATCCTGAGGAAGGGCGTGGCCCTTGCCCCCAGTGATATCAGAGATAATCTCTTTCAAGTCAGGGCCAAACAGCGTTTTCCCCTTGAAAGGAATGTTAAGCAATTTGTTCTTGGAAGACGCATCCGCTGACCAAGATTTTAACCAAAGCGCTCTGCGCGCCACAATAGCAAACCCAGAATTTTTCGCCGCTAACCTAGCCAATTGCAAAGTGGCGTCTAGGGTGAAAGAATTAGCCAATTTGAGAGCACGAATTCTGTCCATAATCTCCTCATAAGAAGAAGAATTATTATTGATCGCCTTTTCTAGCTCATCGAACCAGAAACACGCGGCTGTAGTGACAGGAACAATGCATGAAATTGGTTGTAGAAGGTAACCTTGCTGAACAAACATCTTTTTAAGCAAACCTTCTAATTTTTTATCCATAGGATCTTTGAAAGCACAACTATCTTCTATGGGTATAGTGGTGCGTTTGTTTAGAGTAGAAACCGCCCCCTCGACCTTGGGGACTGTCTGCCATAAGTCCTTTCTGGGGTCGACCATAGGAAACAATTTTTTAAATATGGGGGGAGGGACGAAAGGTATACCGGGCCTTTCCCATTCTTTATTTACAATGTCCGCCACCCGCTTGGGTATAGGAAAAGCTTCGGGGGGCCCCGGGACCTCTAGGAACTTGTCCATTTTACATAGTTTCTCTGGAATGACCAAATTCTCACAATCATCCAGAGTGGATAACACCTCCTTAAGCAGAGCGCGGAGATGTTCCAATTTAAATTTAAATGTAATCACATCAGGTTCAGCTTGTTGAGAAATTTTCCCTGAATCTGAAATTTCTCCATCAGACAAAACCTCCCTGGCCCCCTCAGACTGGTGTAGGGGCCCTTCAGAACCAATATCATCAGCGTCCTCATGCTCTTCAGTATTTTCTAAAACAGAGCAGTCGCGCTTTCGCTGATAAGTGGGCATTTTGGCTAAAATGTTTTTGATAGAATTATCCATTACAGCCGTTAATTGTTGCATAGTAAGGAGTATTGGCGCGCTAGATGTACTAGGGGCCTCCTGTGTGGGCAAGACTGGTGTAGACGAAGGAGGGGATGATGCAGTACCATGCTTACTCCCCTCACTTGAGGAATCATCTTGGGCATCATTTTCTCTAAATTTTGTGTCACATAAATCACATCTATTTAAATGAGAAGGAACCTTGGCTTCCCCACATTCAGAACACAGTCTATCTGGTAGTTCAGACATGATAAACAGGCATAAACTTGATAACAAAGTACAAAAAACGTTTTAAAATAAAACCGTTACTGTCACTTTAAATTTTAAACTGAACACACTTTATTACTGCAATTGCGAAAAAGTATGAAGGAATTGTTCAAAATTCACCAAAATTTCACCACAGTGTCTTAAAGCCTTAAAAGTATTGCACACCAAATTTGGAAGCTTTAACCCTTAAAATAACGGAACCGGAGCCGTTTTTATATTTAACCCCTTTACAGTCCCTGGTATCTGCTTTGCTGAGACCCAACCAAGCCCAAAGGGGAATACGATACCAAATGACGCCTTCAGAAAGTCTTTTCTATGTATCAGAGCTCCTCACACATGCATCTGCATGTCATGCTTCTCAAAAACAAGTGCGCAATACAGGCGCGAAAATGAGACTCTGCCTATGATTAGGGAAAGCCCCTAGAGAATAAGGTGTCCAATACAGTGCCTGCCGGTTATTTTACAAAATTCCCAAGATTAAAATAATTCCTCAAGGCTATGGAGTATAAAATATGTTTATATATAAATCGATTTAGCCCAGAAAATGTCTACAGTCTTAAAAAGCCCTTGTGAAGCCCTTTTTTTCTGTCTGTAATAAAAATGGCTTACCGGATCCCATAGGGAAAATGACAGCTTCCAGCATTACATCGTCTTGTTAGAATGTGTCATACCTCAAGCAGCAAAAGTCTGCTCACTGTTCCCCCAACTGAAGTTAATTCCTCTCAACAGTCCTGTGTGGAAACAGCCATCGATTTTAGTAACGGTTGCTAAAATCATTTTCCTCTTACAAACAGAAATCTTCATCTCTTTTCTGTTTCAGAGTAAATAGTACATACCAGCACTATTTTAAAATAACAAACTCTTGATTGAATAATAAAAACTACAGTTAAACACTAAAAAACTCTAAGCCATCTCCGTGGAGATGTTGCCTGTACAACGGCAAAGAGAATGACTGGGGAAGGCGGAGCCTAGGAGGGATCATGTGACCAGCTTTGCTGGGCTCTTTGCCATTTCCTGTTGGGGAGGAGAATATCCCACAAGTAAGGATGACGCCGTGGACCGGACACACCTATGTTGGAGAAAAGGTAGTCACCCATCAACAACAAAAACAATTAGGGCGGGGTCGTGGACTCTCCCTGACAGGAAGGAAATGAATTTATCTGGTAAGCATAAATTATGTTTTCCTTCCATAAGGCAGGGAGAGTCCACGACTTTTTTCTTTACTGTTGGGGAAACTATATACAAGTTCCAGAGGACACTGAATGAATAATGGGAGGGAACAGAAAAAAGAGGAGGACCCTATTCTGAGGGCAACACAGCCTGCAAAACTTTTCTCCCAAAAGCTGGTTCAGCCGAAGAAAACACATCAAACTTATAAAATTTTGAAAAAGTGTGTAATTAGAACCAGGTAGCCGCCTTACAAATCTGATCCATTGAGGCTTCGTTCTTAAAGTGAAAGTCAATCCTAGCGTTATAAGATACTTCATGTAGAAAGCTCCTTTATTTTATTCAACCGATCGCTGTTCTTAGCTCCTACAGCAGTCCACGGCTAAAAAAATGTTTTCACCTCTTAGCGAATAGCCGCGGTAAATCCGACTTGGCACCTATGGGAGCCAGATTTACTGCACAGCTATTGGCTAAGAGGTGAAAACGTCACCTCTTAGCAAAAAATGTTTTAGCCGTGGGCTGCATTAGCAGCTAAGAACAGAAATTGGTTGAAACAAATAAAGGAGCTTTCTACATGAAGTATCTTATACTTCATGAATGTAAGTCCCTTTTATTTGTTTCAATAGTCAATCCTAGCGTTTGTATAACGCTAGGATTGACTTTGACTTTAAAAGCCCAAGAGGAAGCCACTGCTCTAGTGTTAGGATTTGATACCATCATAGGGAGTTGCCCTAGTTTAGAGCTTTGTATATGCCCACAGGACGACAATCAAAAAGAAATGTTTTTATTTAAAAAAAGGCACCTTAATACTCCCAATGGCTGGGGCACTCACCACCTCCTAGACCCAGACAGCTAACAGTGAAAACGCTCTCAAAGGAGTGATGTCTGCAGCAGGATCTTAGGAAATGAAAGAGACCGCACCCGGTCACGTGGTACGTAAGACAGGACTTCCCCTGCTATGAAAAAGGGTGCCAAACTATTATGAGCTGCGCAACACTTCAAAAACGAAAGTGAAGCCTGTTTGTTCCAAGCCAAAAAAGCACACAGACTATAAACCTAAAAAAACTCTCACATTAAGCAGATATAAATCCCCAAACTGTTCAAATAATCTCCCTGATAGATATATTAACCGTTGATCCTATTGAGGTATAAAGGAGCCACACTGTGAGCCTGTATAGTGTTTTAAATTGCATATATAAAAAACTTACCCTCCAGGATCCATGCTGTGGAACAGGCACAGCCTCTCAAGTGTGACAGTCTTGCAGCAGCGCTTCTGACATGGACTTGAGTGTGTAGCAGCAAGCAGTGAAACTCCTCAACACTGATTGCTCAGGAGCTGTTATTGACAGTATGGATGGGTTCGCAAATAAACTTTCCCTGCATCTCCATACTCTATCGTTCATCAATACTCTCATGAGAGGTTTATATTACTACTTAAAATTCCAGTCCTTTCTCGAGGGGAACTTACCCATACAGGACTATCCAAATCTTCTGACACTTCTCTGCCACCTCCTATAGTGACGAGAGGCAAAGAATCACTGGGGGATAGAGGAAGTGGGAGGTATATTTAAGCCTTTGGTTGGGGTGTCTTTGCCTCCTCCTGGTGGCCAGGTGTTACATTTCCCAAAAATATGGAATGAAGTCGTGGACTCTCCCTGCCTTATAGAAGGAAAATAAATAAAATATTGGGGTTGTGGATTTTCTTTCTCAGTTAAAAAAAAAATATGTTTTTTAAATCACTCTCTTTATGTTATTACTCATGGACCCAAAAGCTTGGGTATTTGTTAATTAACTCATTACTTGTGTAAACAAAAACAATTTATGCTTACCTGATGAATTAATTTATTTCATGGTGGTGAGAAGATCACGAGACCCCACCATATGTTTTCTATGGTTATTTTTTTTTTTATTCTTTGGCACATCTTTTTTCTCCCCACCCTCTATGGCTCTTAAATCATTTTTCGTACTTCAATATGATTGGTCATACTTTAGACTGAGGTATGTGTGAGGTGGGAGGGGTTTTATCGGACTCTTGGGGTTTGGGAGTATTTGCCTCCTCCTAGTTGGAGAGAAGAGTAATTCTCAGGAGTAATAGATCACAGACTCACTCCACCATGAAATAAATTAATTTATCAGGTAAGCATAAATTATATCTTTCAGTAAGGGTATTAATAATGAAGATAGCAGAGCTGTATGCAGTTCCTGTTGGAAGTTGTGCCCTAGTGGTGACATTGTAACCGCATCACTGTCGCCTATGTAGAAATATTACATGCAACACTGCTGTGAGTGGAAAACTCCACTTAACCCTATCCCTAATCTTACTTTATATCAAGATTATTGGCCGCAACATTTATGCATCAGAATGGAATGGCCAGAAAGGTGTCAGTGCACGTGAGCGTGCCACCAATGACCTTATGATAATATGGTAAACAATCCTGTTATCTCAATATTGCAGGAAGTCACTTCTCTGCATTTCTGAGGACAGATTCAATGGGCTAACCCTCATAGAGTAAGTTGTATCTAATTCTAATATTGATACATAAAATTGCTATGTATATAATGATTGTGTACATATGAGACAATATAACTGAGAAACTAGAAAAAATTATAGTTTTTAGGAGTAGAACATATAACTCTAAAGAATACAAAATATATACAATGTGGAATGGCAATAAGTGAAAACAAATTGAATTGGGTTATCGTACTGTATCAGAACATAAAAAAAGGAACTACTAAAAAAAAAAAGTATCATACAAAATGAAAAAGTAAATTTATGCTTACCTGATAAATTGATTTCTTCTATGATACGACGAGTCAACAGATTCATCCTTTACTTGTGGGATATTATCCTCCTGCCAACAGGAAGTGGCAAAGAGCACCACAGCAGAGCCGTCTATATAGCTCCTCCCTTGACTCCACCCCCCAGTCATTCGACCGAAGGTACAGGAAGAAAAAGGAGAAACTAAAAGGTGCGGAGTTGACTGAAGTTTTAAATTAAAAAAAATATAATCTGTCTTAAATTGACAGGGCGGGCCGTGGACTCGTCGTATCATAGAAGAAATCAATTTATCAGATAAGAATAAATTTACTTTTCTTCTATAATATACGACGAGTCCACGGATTCATCCTTTACTTGCGGGATACAATACCAAAGCTACAGGACACAGATGAACGGGAGGGACAAGACAGATGCCTAAACAGAAGGCACCACTGCTTGAAGAACTTTTGTCCCAAAAATAGCCTCCGAAAAAGCAAAAGTATCAAATTTGGAAAATTTGGAAAAGGTATGAAGTGAAGACCAAGTCGCAGCCTTACAAATCTGTTCAACAGAAGCATCATTTTTAAAAGCCCATGTGGAAGCCACCGCTCTAGTAGAGTGAGCTGTAATTCGTTCAGGAGGCTGCTGTCCAACAGTCTCGTATGCCAAACGGATGCCAAACGGATGATACTTTTCAGCCAAAAAGAAAGAGAGGTAGCCGTAGCTTTTTGACCTCTACGCTTTCCAGAATTGACAACAAACAGAGAAGATGTTTGACGGAAATCTTTGGTCGCTTGCAAGTAAAACTTCAAAGCACGAACCACGTCCTCAAAACTCTAATCTGTCAGATGGCACAGGATATAATTTCTTAAACCGTTTAGAAGGAGTAAATGAATTACCCAGATTATTCCATTCCCTGGAAATTACTTCAGAAATAGCATCAGGGACGGGAAAAACCTCCGGAATAACTACAGGAGGTTTAAAAAACGTATTTAAACGTTTAGATTTAGTATCAAGAGGACCAGATTCCTCTATTTCTAATGCAATTAAGACTTCTTTAAGTAAAGAACGAATAAATTCCATTTTAAATAAATATGAAGATTTATCAGTATCAATCTCTGAAACAGAATCCTCTGAGCCAGAAAAATCATCATCAGAAACAGAATCAGAATGATGATGTTCATTTAAAAATTCATCTGGAAAATGAGAAGTTTTAAAAGACCTTTTACGTTTACTGGAAGGAGGAATAACAGACATAGCCTTCCTAATAGATTTAGAAACAAAATCTCTTATGTTAACAGGAACACCCTGAGCATTAGATGTTGATGGAACAGCAACAGGTAATGGAATATTACTAAAGGAAATATTATCTGCATTAGCAAGTTTATCATGACATTCATCACAAACAACAGCCGGAGGGACAGTTACCACAAGTTTACAACAAATACACTTAACTTTGGTAGATCCAGCATCAGGCAGCGATTTTCCAGAAGTAGCTTCTGATTCAGGGTCAATCTGAGACATCTTGCAATATGTAATAGAAAAAACAACATATAAAGCAAAATTTATCAAATTCCTTAAATGACAGTTTCAGGAATGGGAAAAAATGCCAATGAACAAGCTTCTAGCAACCAGAAGCAAATAAACCACTAGACTTAAATAATGTGGAGACAATAATGACGCCCATATTTTTTAGCGCCAAAAAAGACGCCCACATTATTTGGCGCCTAAATGCTTTTGGCGCCAAAAATGACGCCACATCCGGTGACGCCAACATTATTGGCGCAAAAACGTCAAAAAAATGACGCAACTTCCGGCGACAAGTATGACAAAGAAAATTTTTGCGCCAAAAAAGTCCGCGCCAAGAATGACGCAATAAAATGAAGCATTTTCAGCCCCCGCGAGCCTAACAGCCCACAGGAAAAAAAAGTCAAATTTTAAGGTAAGAAAAAAATTGATTATTCATATGCATTATCCCAAATAATGAAACTGACTGTCTGAAATAAGGAATATCGAACATCCTGAATCAAGGCAAATAAATGTTTAAACACATATATTTAGAACTTTATATAAAAGTGCCCAACCATAGCTTAGAGTGTCACAAAAAATAAGACTTACCCCAGGACACTCATCGACATGTAGTAGAAAGCCAAACCAGTACTGAAACGAGAATCAGTAGAGGTAATGGTATATATAAGAGTATATCGTCGATCTGAAAAGGGAGGTAAGAGATGAATCTCTACGACCAATAACAGAGAACCTATGAAATAGACCCCGTAGAAGGAGATCATTGAATTCAAATAGGCAATACTCTCTTCACATCCCTCTGACATTCACTGCACACTGAGAGGAAAACCGGGCTCCAGCCTGCTGCGAAGCGCATATTAACGAAGAATCTAGCACAAACTTACTTCACCACCTTCATGGGAGGCAAAGTTTGTAAAAACTGATTTGTGGGTGTGGCGAGGGGTGTATTTGTAGGCATTTTGAGGTTTGGGAAACTTTGCCCCTCCTGGTAGGAATGTATATCCCATACGTCACTAGCTCATGGACTCTTGCTAATTACATGAAAGAAATCGTAACCTGCCCCCTACCAGCTGTGCTGGAATGAGGGCCGCACCTTCATGCGGATTTGGGAGCTGGTTTTGACTTTCTAAAAGGCTTGGATTTATTCCAGACTGGAGAAGGTTTCCAAACGGAAACCGTTCCTTTAGGGGAAGGGTCAGGCTTCTGTTCATTATTCTGACAAAAGGAACGAAAACGATTAGCAGCCCTATATTTACCTTTAGATTTTTTGTCCTGAGGCAAAAAGGCTCCTTTCCCCCCAGTAACAGTTGAAATTATAGAATCCAACTGTGAACCAAATAATTTATTACCTTGGAAAGAAAGAGAAAGCAATGTTGTCTTAGAAGTCATATCTGCATTCCAAGATTTAATCCATAAAGCTCTTCTAGCTAAAATAGCTAAAGACATATACCTGACATCAATTCTAATGATATCAAAAATGGCATCACAAACAAAGTTATTAGCATGTTGAAGAAGTTTAACAATGCTATAAGCATTATGGTCTGACACTAGTTGCGCTAAAGCCTCCAACCAGAAAGTGTAAGCTGCAGCAACATCAGCCAAAGAAATAGCAGGTCTAAGAAGATTACCTGAACATAAATAAGCCTTCTTTAGAAAGGATTCAAGCTTCCTATCTAAAGGATCCTTAAAGGAAGTACTATCCGCCGTAGGAATAGTAGTACGTTTAGCAAGAGTAGAGATAGCCCCATCAACTTTAGGAATTTTGTCCCAAAACTCTAATCTATCAGATGGCACAGGGTACAATTTCTTAAACCTTAGAGAAGGAGTAAATTAAGACCCCAGACTATTCCATTCCCTAGAAATTACTTCTGACATAGCATCAGGAACTGGAAAAACTTCTGGAATAACTACATGAGGTTTAAAAACCGAATTTAAACGCTTAGTAGATTTAGTATCAAGAGGACTAGACTCCTCCATATCTAATGCAATCAACACTTCTTTAAGTAAAGAACGAATAAACTCCATCTTAAATAAATATGAAGATTTATCAGTGTCAATATCTGAGGCAGAATCTTCTGAATCAGATAGATCCTCATCAGAAACAGATAAGTCAGAATGATAGCGGTCACTTAAAAATTCATCTGAAATATGAGAAGTTTTAAAAAGACCTTTTACGTTTACTGGAAGGAGGAATAACAGACAGAGCCTTCCTAATAGAATTAGAAACAAATTATTTTACATTAACAGGGACATCCTGAACATTAGATGTTGAAGGAAAAACAACAGGTAAAGGATTATTACTAATGGAGACATTATCTGCGTTAGAAAGTTTATCATGACAACTAACACAAACTACAGCCGGAGGAACAGTTATCAAAATTTTACAACAAATGCACTTAGCTTTGGTAGAACCAACATCAAGCAGCGTCTTTCCAGAAGTAGATTCTGATCCAGGGTCAGGTTGTGACATCTTGTAATATGTAATAGAAAAAACAACATATAAAGCAAAATTATCAAATTCCTTAAATGACAGTTTCAGGAATGGGAAAAAATGCAAAATAAACAAGCCTCTAGCAACCAGAAGCAACAAAAAAATTGAGACTTAAATAATGTGAAAAAAAGTGGAAACAATTATGACGCCCACATTTTTTTGGCGCCAAGAATGACGCCCACATTATTGGCGCCAAGTACAACGCCCATATTTTTGGCGCCAAATATGACGCCACATCCTCTGGCCGAAAGAGACGCCCACATTTTTTGACGCAAAAAACGTCTGTAACACACATGCGTCAAAAAAACATAATTTATGCTTACCTGATAAATGTATTTCTCTTGTGGTGTATCCAGTCCACGGATCATCCATTACTTGTGGGATATTCTCCTTCCCAACAGGAAGTTGGAAGAGGATCACCCACAGCAGAACTGCTATATAGCTCCTCCCCTAACTGCCATATCCAGTCATTCGACCGAAACTAGCCGAGAAAGGAGAAACCATAGGGTGCAGTGGTGACTGTAGTTTAAAATTTAGACCTGCCTTAAAAGGACAGGGCGGGCCGTGGACTGGATACACCACAAGAGAAATACATTTATCAGGTAAGCATAAATTATGTTTTCTCTTGTTACGTGTATCCAGTCCACAGATCATCCATTACTTGTGGGATACCAATACCAAAGCTAAAGTACACGGATGAAGGGAGGGACAAGGCAGGTACTTAAACGGAAGGGATCACTGCCTGTAGAACCTTTCTCCCAAAAATAGCCTCCAAAGAAGCAAAAGTATCAAATTTGTAAAATTTTCAAAAGGTATGAAGCGAAGACCAAGTCGCCGCATTGCAAATCTGTTCAACAGAAGCCTCATTTTTAAAGGCCCAGGTGGAAGCCACAGCTCTAGTAGAATGAGCTGTAATCCTTTCAGGGGGCTGCTGTCCAGCAGTCTCATAGGCTAAGCGTATTACGCTCCGAAGCCAAAAAGAAAGAGAGGTTGCCGAAGCATTTTCACCTCTCCTCTGTCCAGAGTAAACAACAAACAGGGAAGATGTTTGACGAAAATCTTTAGTCGCTTGTAAGTAAAACTTTAAAGCACGGACTACGTCCAAATTATGTAAAAGACGTTCCTTCTTTGAAGAAGGATTAGGACACAATGATGGAACAACAATCTCTTGATTGATATTCTTGTTGGAAACTACCTTAGGTAAAAACCCAGGTTTTGTACGCAGAACTACTTTATCTGTATGGAAAATCAGATAAGGAGAATCACATTGTAAAGCTGATAACTCGGAGACTCTACGAGCCGAGGAAATAGCCATCAAAAACAGAACTTTCCAAGACAAAAATTTGATATCAATGGAATGAAGGGGTTCAAACTGAACTCCTTGAAGAACCTTAAGAACCAAGTTTAAGCTCCATGGAGGAGCAACCGGTTTAAACACAGGCTTAATTCTAACCAAAGCCTGACAAAATGCCTGGACGTCTGGAACCTCTGCCAGACGCTTGTGCAAAAGGATAGACAGAGCAGAAATCTGTCCCTTTAAAGAACTAGCTGATAATCCTTTATCCAAACCCTCTTGGAGAAAGGACAATATCCTAGGAATCCTAACCTTACTCCATGAGTAATTCTTGGATTCACACTAATGAAGATATTTGCGCCATATCTTATGGTAGATTTTCCTGGTTACAGGCTTTCGTGCTTGTATTAAGGTATCAATGACTGACTCTGAGAAGCCACGCCTTGATAAAATCAAGCGTTCAATCTCCAGGCAGTCAGTCTCAGAGAAATTAGATTTGGATGACTGAAAGGACCTTGTAGTAGAAGGTCTTGTCTCAGAGGCAGAGGCCAAGGTGGAAAGGATGACATGTCCACCAGGTCTGCATACCAGGTCCTGCGTGGCCACGCAGGCGCGATCAAGATCACCGATGCTCTCTCCTGTTTGATTTTGGCAATCAGTCGAGGGAGCAGAGGAAACGGTGGAAACACATAAGCCAGGTTGAAGAACCACGGTGCTGCTAGAGCATCTATCAGCGTCGCTTCTGGGTCCCTGGACCTGGATCCGTAACAAGGAAGCTTAGCGTTCTGACGAGACGCCATGAGATCCAATTCTGGTGTGCCCCAATGATGAACCAATTGAGCAAACACCTCCGGATGGAGTTCCCACTCCCCCAGATGAAAAGTCTGACGACTTAGAAAATCCGCCTCCCAGTTCTCTACACCTGGGATATGGATCGCTGATAGATGGCAAGAGTGAGTCTCTGCTCAACTAATTATCTTGGAGACTTCAAACATCGCTAGGGAGCTTCTGGTCCCCCCTTGATGGTTGATGTAAGCCACAGTCGTGATGTTGTCCGACTGAAATCTGATGAACCTCAGGGTTGCTAACTGAGGCCAAGCTAGAAGAGCAATGAATATTGCTCTTAACTCCAGAATATTTATTGGGAGGAGTTTCTCCTCCTGAGTCCACGATCCCTGAGCCTTCAGGGAATTCCAGACTGCACCCCAACCTAGAAGGCTGGCCTCTGTTGTTACAATTGTCCAATCTGGCCTGCAAAAGGTCATACCTTTGGACAGATGGACCCGAGATAGCCACCAGAGAAGAGAATCTCTGGTCTCTTGATCCAGATTTAGCAGAGGGGACAAATCTGTGTAATCCCCATTCCACTGACTGAGCATGCATAATTGCAGCGGTCTGAGATGTAGGCGCGCAAATGGCACTATGTCCATCGCCGCTACCATTAAGCCGATCACTTCCATGCACTGAGCCACCGAAGGGCGCGGAATGTAGTGAAGAACACGGCAGGAATTTAGAAGCTTTGATAACCTGGACTCAGTCAGGTAAATTTTTATTTCTACAGAATCAGAGTTCCTAGGAAGGAAACCCTTGTGAGGGGTGATAGAGAACTCTTTCCCTCGTTCACTTTCCACCCATACGACCTCAGAAATGCCAACACTATGTCCATATGAGATTTGGCAATTTGGAAGTTTGACGCCTGTATCAGGATGTCGTCTAGATAAGGGGCCACTGCTATGCCCCGTGGTCTTAGGACCGCCAGAAGAGACCCCAGAACCTTTGTAAAAATTCTTGGGGCTGTAGCTAACCCGAAGGGAAGAGCCACAAACTGGTAATGCCTGTCTAGAAAGGCAAACCTTAGGAACCGATGATGATCTTTGTGAATAGGTATGTGAAGGTAAGCATCCTTCAAATCCAATGTGGTCATGTACTGACCCTCCTGGATCATAGGTAGGATTGTCCGAATAGTTTCCATTTTGAACGACGGAACTCTGAGGAATTTGTTTAAGATCTTTAGAACCAATATTGGTCTGAGGGTTCCCTCTTTTTTGGGAACCACAAACAGATTTGAATAAAATCCCTGTCCTTGTTCCATCTGTGGAACTGGATGGATCACTCCCATTATTAGGAGGTCTTGCACACAGCTTAAGAATGCTTCTTTCTTTATCTGGTTTACAGATAATCTCGAAAGGTGAAATCTCCCTTGTGGGGGGGGAAGCTTTGAAGTCCAGAAGATATCCCTGAGATATGATCTCCAACGCCCAGGGATCCTGAACATCTCTTGCCCACGCCTGGGCGAAGAGAGAAAGTCTGCCCCCTACTAGATCCGTTGCCGGATAGGGGGCCGTTCCTTCATGCTGTCTTAGAGGCAGCAGCAGGCTTTCTGGCCTGCTTGCCTTTGCTCCAGGCCTGGTTAGATTTCCAGGCCGGCTTGGATTGCGCAAAAGTTCCCTCTTGTTTTGTAGCAGAGGAAGTTGATGCTGCACCTGCCTTGAAGTTTCGAAAGGCACAAAAATTAGACTGTTTGGCCCTTGATTTGGCCCTGTCCTGAGGAAGGGTATGACCCTTACCTCCAGTAATGTCGGCAATAATTTCCTTCAAACCAGGCCCTAATAGGGTCTGCCCCTTGAAGGGAATGTTAAGTAATTTAGACTTTGACGTCACGTCAGCTGACCAAGATTTAAGCCATAGCGCCCTATGCGCCTGGATGGCGAATCCAGAATTCTTAGCCATTAGTTTAGTCAAATGAACAATGGCATCAGAAACAAAAGATTAGCTAGCTTAAGTGTTCTAAGCTTGTCAAGTATTTCAGTCAATGGAGTAGCTGTCTGAAAGGCCTCTTCCAGAGACTCAAACCAGAACGCCGCAGCAGCAGTGACAGGAGCAATGCATGCAAGGGGCTGCAGGATAAAACCTTGTTGAATAAACATTTTCTTAAGGTAACCTTCTAATTTTTTATCCATTGTATCTGAAAAAGCACAACTGTCCTCGACAGGGATAGTGGTACGCTTTGCTAAAGTAGAAACTGCTCCCTCCACCTTAGGGACCGTCTGCCATAAGTCCCGTGTGGTGGCGTCTATTGGAAACATTTTTCTAAAAATAGGAGGGGGGGAAAACGGCACACCGGGTCTGTCCCACTCCTTAGTAATAATTTCTGTAAACCTTTTAGGTATTGGAAAAACGTCAGTACACACCGGCACCGCGTAGTATTTATCCAGTCTACACAATTCTCTGGCACTGCAATTGTGTCACAGTCATTCAGAGCAGCTAAAACCTCTCCAAGCAACACCCGGAGGTTCTCAAGCTTAAATTTAAAAGTAGACATATCTGAATCAGGTTTCCCCGAGTCAGAGACGTCACCCACAGACTGAAGCTCTTCCACAGCTTCTGCATATTGTGACGCAGTATCAGACATGGGCCTTAAAACATCTGTGCGCTCTGTATTACGTCTAACCCCAGAGCTATTGCACTTTCCTCTGAATTCAGGCAGTCTGGCTAACACCGCTGACAGGGTATTATCCATGATTGCCGCCATGTCCTCCAAAGTAATCGCTATGGGCGTCTTTGATGTACTTGGCGCCATTTTAGCGTGAGTCCCTTGAGCGGGAGTCAAAGGGTCCGACACGTGGGGAGAGTTAGTCGGCATAACTTCCCCCTCGTCAGAATCCTCTGGTGATAATTCTTTTAAAGATAACAGCTGATCTTTATTGTTTAAAGTGAAATCAATACATTTAGTACACATTCTCCTATGAGGTTCCACCATGGCTTTTAAACATAATGAACAAGGAGTTTCCTCTATGTCAGACATGTTTATACAGACTAGCAATGAGACTAGCAAGCTTGGAAAACACTTTAAATCAAGTTAACAAGCAATATAAAAAAACATTACTGTGCCTTTAAGAGAAACAAATTTTGCCAAAATTTGAAATAACAGTGAAAAAAGGCAGTTAAACAAACAAAATATTTACAGTGTATGTAACAAGTTAGCAGAGCATTGCACCCACTTGCAAATGGATGATTAACATACTGCCACAGCTCCTACTTTTGAAGCCTTTTGAGCCCTTCAGAGATGTCCTATAGCATGCAGGGGACTGCTGAGGGAAGCTGAATGTCACAGTTTGTAATTTTAACTGCACCAACTGTAACTTTTATACTATAACAGTGGAAAGCCTCAGGAAACTGTTTCTAGGCAAAAAACATAATTTATGCTTACCTGATAAATTTATTTCTCTTGTAGTGTATCCAGTCCACGGATCATCCATTACTTATGGAATATATTCTCCTTCCCAACAGGAAGCTGCAAGAGTCCACCCACAGCAAAGCTGCTATATAGCTCCTCCCCTAACTGCCATATTCAGTCATTCGACCGAAAACATGCAGAGAAAGGAAAAACCATAGGGTGCAGTGGTGACTGTAGTTCAAATGAAAAAATTAACTGCCTTAAAGTGACAGGGCGGGCCGTGGACTGGATACACTACAAGAGAAATAAATTTATCAGGTAAGCATAAATTATGTTTTCTCTTGTTAAGTGTATCCAGTCCACGGATCATCCATTACTTATGGAATACCAATACCAAAGCTAAAGTACACGGATGATGGGAGGGACAAGGCAGGTACTTAAACGGAAGTTACCACTGCCTGTAAAAAACCCTTTCTCCCAAAAATAGCCTCCGAAGAAGCAAGGTATCAAATTTGTTAAATTTGAAAAGTATGAAGCGCAGACCAAGACTCCGTCTTGTAAATCTGTTCAACAGAAGCCACATTTAAAAAAGGCCCAAGTGAAAACCACAGCTCTAGTAGAATGAGCTGTAATCCCTTCAGGAGGCTGCTGTCCAGCAGTCTCATAAGCTAAATGAATTATGCTTTTTAACCAAAAAGACAGAGAGGCTGCTGAAGTCTTTTGACCTCTCCTCTGTCCAGAATAGACAACAAACAAGGTGAACGTTTGATGAAAACTGTAGTAGCTTGTAAGTAAAACTTTAAAGCACAAACCACGTCCAATATTGTGTAATAGACGTTCCTTCTTTGAGGAAGGATTAGGATACAAGCATGGAACAATTATCTCTTGAGTGATGTACTTGTTAGATACCACCTTAGGAAAAAACCCAGGTTGGTACGCAGGACTACCTTATCCGTACGAAGGACCAGATAAGGAGAATCACATTGTAACACAGATAACTTGGAGACTCTACGAGTCGAGGAATTAGCTACCCAAAAGGAACTTTCCAAGATAAAGATTGATATCTATGGAACAAAAAAGGTTCAAACGGAACTTCTTGAAGAACCTTAAGAATCAGGTTTAAGCTCCATGGCGGAGCAACAGTTTTAAACACAGGCTTGGATCTAACCAAAGCCTGACCAAATGCCTGAACGTCTAGAATACCTGCCAGAAGCTTGTGCAAAAATATAGACAGAGTAAAAATCTGTCCCCTTTTAAGGAATTACCTGACAACCCTTTTCTCAAAAACATCGTGGAGAAAAGATAATATCCTGGGAATCCAGACTTTACTCCATGAGTAACCCTTGGATTCATAACAATCAGATATTTACACCATATCTATGTTCAATTTTCCTAGAGACAGGCTTTCATGTCTGTATTAAGGTATCAATGACTGACTCGGAGAAGCCATGCTTTGATAACATCAAGCGTTCAGTCTCCAGGCAGTCCATCTCAGATTGATTCTATTTAGATGGTTGAAAGGACCCTGAGGTAGAGGGACCTGTCTCAGAAGCAGAGACCGTGATGGAAAGGATGACATGTCCACCAGATCTGCATACCAGGTCCTGCGTGGCTACGCAGGCGCTGTCAAAAACACCAAAGCCCTCTCCTGCTTGGTCTTGACCTCCGGAGGAAATCCCACTCCCCCGGAAGAAAAGTCTGACGACTTAGAAAATCCACCTCCCAGTTCTCAACACCTGGGATATGGATAGCTGATAGACAAGAGTGAGTCTCTGTCCAGTGAATTATTGTAAGACTTCTAACATTGCTAGGGAACTTCTGTTCCCCCTTGATGGCTGATGTAAGCCACAGTCGTGTATATTGTCCGACTGAGTATGATGTACCTCAGAGTTGCTAACTGAGGCCAAGTCTGAAGAGCATGGAATATCACTCCCAGTTCCAGAATATTTATTAGAAGGAGGGTCTACTCCTAAGTCCACTATCCCTGAGCCTTCAGGGAGTTCCAGACTGCATCCCAACCTAAAAGGCTGGCATCTATTGTAACAATTGTCCCATCTGACCTGCGGAAGGTCATACCCTTGGACAGATGGACCCGACATAGTCACCAGAGAAGAGAATCTCTGGTCTCTTGGTCCAGGTTTAACAGGGGGACAAATCTGTGTAATCCCCGTTCCTCTGACTGAGCATGCATAGTTGCAGCGGTCTGAAATGTAGACGTGCAAATGGTACTATGTCCCTTGCCGCTACCATTAAGCCGATTTCATTCATGTACTGAGCCACCGAAGGGCGCGGATGGGATGAAAAAACACGGCAGAAATTTAGAAACTTTGACAACCTGGACTCCGTCAGGTAAATTTTCATTTCTACAGAATCTATCAGAGTCCCTAGGAGGGAAACCCTTGAGATTGGGGATAGAGAACTCTTTCCTTGTTCACTTTCCACCCATGTGATCTCAGAAATGCCAGTACTACGTCCGTATGAGACTGGGCAATTTGGATGTTTGACGCCTGTATCAGGATGTCGTCTAAATAAGGGGCCACTTCTATGCCCTGCGGTCTAAGGACTGCCAAAGCGACCCCAGAACCTCCATAAAGATTCTTGGGGCTGTAGATATCCCAAAGGAAAGAGCTACAAACTGGTAATGCCTGTCTAGAAAGGCAAACCTGAAAAACGATGGTGATCTTTATGCATCACAATGTGAGGATAAGCATCCTTCAAATCCATTGTAGTCCTCTATTGACTCTCCTGGATCATAGTTAAGATGGTACGAATAGTTTCCATCTTAAATGACGGAATTCTGAGGAATTTGTTTAAGATCTTTAGATCCAAAATAGGTCTGAAGGTTCCCTCTCCTTGGGAACCACAAACAGATTTGAGTAAAAACTCTGTCCCTGTTCCTCTCTTGGAACTGGATGGATCTCGTACACAATGTAAGAATGCCTCCTTCTTTATCTGGTTTGCAGATAATTGTGAAAGGCGAAATCTCCCCTTTTTTTGGGGGGGAATCTTTGAAATCCAGAAGATATCTCTGGGATATAAATTCCAATGCCTAGGGATCCTGGGCATCTCTTGCCCACGCCTGGGCGAAGAATGAAAGTCTGCCCCCTATAGGATCCGTTACCGGATAGGGGTCCGTTCCTTCATGCTGCCTTAGAGGCAGCAGCAGGCTCCTTGGCCTGCTTATCTTTGTTCCAGGTCCGATTGTCTCCAGACCGCCTTGGACTGAGCAAAAATTCCCTCTTGTTTTGCCTTAGAGGAAGAGGATGCCACACCTGCCCTGGAGTTTTTAAAAGGTACGAAAATTAGACTTTTTTTTTTTTTTTTTTCCCTTGATTTAGACCTATCCTGAGGAAGGGCATGACCTTTTCCTCCAGTGATATAAGCAATAATCTCCTTCAAACCAGGCCCGAATAGGGTCTGCCCCTTGAAGGGAAGTTAAGTAGCTTATTTATTAAAGTCACGACAGCTGACCATGATATAAGCCATAGCGCTCTGCGCGCCAGTATAGTAAAAAACAGAATTCTTAGCCGTTAGTCTAGTCAAATGAACAAGGCATCAGAAAACAAAGGAATTGGCTAGCATAAGCTTGTCAAATATATTCATCCAATGGAGTCGCTTAACTGTAAAGCCTCATCAAGAGACTCAACCCAGAACGCCGCAGCAGCAGTGACAGAAGCAATGTATGCAAGGGGCTGCAGGATAAAACCCTGTTGAATAAACATTTTTTATCCATTGGATCTAAAAAGCACAACTGTCCTCATCAGAGGTAGTGGTACGCTTAGCTAGAGTAGAAACTCTTCTCTCCACCTTAGGAACTGTCTGCCAGAAGTCCCGTGTGGTGGTAACTATTAGAAAACATTCTTCTAAAAAATAGGAGGGGAAGAGAACGGCACACCTGGTCTATCCCATTCCTTATTAAAAAAATTTTAGTAAACCTCTTTAGGTATTGGAAAAAACATCAGTACACACCGGCACTGCATATTATTTATCCAGTCTACACAATTTCTCTGGCCCTGCGATTGTACACATTCATTCAGAGCAGCCAAAGCCTCCCTGAGCAACAAGTGGAGGTTCTCAAGCATAAATTTTAAATGTAGAAATATCGGAATCAGGTTAAATCATCTTCCCTGAGTCAAAAAAAATCACCCACAGACTAAGCATATTGTGAGGTAGAATCATACATGGTTCTTAAAGCGTCTGTATGCTCTGTATCTACCCCCAGAGCTAACTGCTTTCCTTTAATTTCAGGTAGTCTGACTAATACTGCTGCCAGAATATTATTCACCACCTTTGCCATGTCTTGTAAAATAAACGCTATGGGCGCCCTTGATGTACTTGGCGCCATTTGAGCGTGAGTCCCTGAAGCGGGAGTCGAAGGGTCTGACACGTGGGGAGAGTTAGTCGGCATAACTTTCCCCTCGACAGAATCCCCTGGTAAAAGAAACGCTATGGGTGCCCTTGATGTACTTGGCGCCATTTGAGCGTGAGTCCCTAAAGCGGGAGTCAAAAGGTCTGACACGTGGGGAGAGTTAGTCGGCATAACTACCCCCACGACAGAATCCTCTGGTGATAATGTTTTTAAAGACAAAAAATGATCTTTATTGTTTAACATGAAATCAGTACATCTGGTACACATTCTAAGTTGGGGTTCCACCATGGCTTTAAAACATAATGAACACAGAGCTTCCTCTATGTTAGACATGTTAGAACAGACTAATAATGAGACTAGTAAGCTTGGAAAACACTTTAAATCAAGTTAACAAGCAAATATATAAAACGTTACTGTGCCTTTAAGAGAAACAAATTTTGTCAAAATTTGAAAAACAGTGAAAAAAAGGCAGTAAAACAAACGAAATTTTTACAGTACATGTAATAAGGTAACAGAGCATTGCACCCACTTGCAAATGGATGATTAACCCCTTAATGCAAAAAACAGATCAAAAAAATGACAGACGTTTTTAAAAACAGACACAACAAACTGCCACAGCCAACAGTGGGAAGCTTCAGTTAACGGTTTCTATGCAAAATTTAAGCCAGCCATGTGGAAAAAACTTAGGCCCCAATAAGTTTTATCACCAAACATATGTTAAAAAACGATTTAAAACACATTTTTATAAGAGTATGTATCTCTATTAATAAGCCTGATACCAGTCGCTATCGCTGCATTTAAGGCTTTACTTACATTACTTCGGTATCAGCAGTATTTTCTTAGTCAATTCCATTCCTAGAAAAATATTTTACTGCACATACCTTATCTGCAGGAAAACCTGCACGCCATTCCCCCTCTGAAGTACCTCACTCCTCAGAATGTGTGAGAACAGCAAATGGATCTTAGTTACGTCTGCTAAGATCATAGAAAAACGCAGGCAGATTCTTCTTCCAAATACTGCCTGAGAAACAGCACACTCCGGTGCCATTTAAAAATAACAAACTTTTGATTGAAGAATAAACTAAGTAGAAAGCACCACAGACTCTCACGACCTCCTATCTATGTTGAGGCTTGCAAGAGAATGACTGAATATGGCAGTTAGGGGAGGAGCTATATAGCAGCTTTGCTGTGGGTGGACTCTTGCAGCTTCCTGTTGGGAAGGAGAATATATTCCATAAGTAATGGATGATCCGTGGACTGGATACACTTAACAAGAGAAATAAAGCCAGCCATGTGGAAAAAAACTAGGCCCCAATAAGTTTTATCACCAAAGCATATATAAAAACGATTAAACATGCCAGCAAACGTTGTATATTGCACATTAATCAGAGTATATACCTCTGATAGCAAGCCTGATACTAGTCGCTATTAAATCACTGTATTTAGGCTTTAACCCCAGAGACCGAACTTTTTTTCACTTTCTGCAATGAGATTTTTTTAGTGAAAATTTTTCTGCAGGTCATTTTTAAATAAAATTGTAAATTTGTCAGTTACACTAAAGCACCAGATCAACTGCAATGTGTTGGTTAACTGTAGAATAAAGCAATATTTAAAGTTGTATAATCTAGTGCAGTAGTTGAAAATTGCATTGCAAATTAGCTGCAGACAAAAAAGTAATTGTAAAATGTCTCTTGAATTAATTTGTTTCCTTTTCTCTTAGTCTAACATAGAAATGTAGTAATAAAAGGTGCATTGCTCATACGAACATCTTACATTCAGAAAAAAACAGCTTTGCAGACATTGAAAAGCTAGGGAACGAGCTTGCAAAAATCTCAGAGCCAGACAACAATCAATGCACTGCTGCTTTGCAGCACTACTGCATATTTGATTGTTGTCTTCAAACAGCACTTTGCTCTGGATGCACTGTTAAGGAAAACGTATACAATGCAGCCAGAGAACAGCAATGTTTAAAAAGAACAGCCTAATGTGGAGCAGCACTGAAAAGTTAATGTGCTAACAGTTCCTGTTCTTTCTGCAGACATGCTGCATTTTCTGCGATGACATCCCAGATCACTCTATGTTCTGCCTTGGGGGCTTTAACTTACGTTAATCCGGTATCAGCAGCATTTTCTAGCAAATTCCATCCCTAGAAAAACTTAACTGCACATACTTTATTGCAGGATACCCTGCACGCCATTCTCCCTCTGAAGTTAGCTCACTCCTCAGACATATGTGAGAACGGCAGTGGATCTTAGTTACTCCTGCTAAGATCATAGAAAAACGCAGGCAGATTCTTCTTCTAAATGCTGCCTGAGATAAAATAGTACACTCTGGTACCATTTAAAAACAATAAACTTTTGATTGAAGAAAAAACTAACTAAATTTTACCACTTTCCTCTAACTACCTCCAGCTATGTTGAGAGCTTGCAAGAGAATGACTGGGTATGGCAGTTAGGGGAGGAGCTATATAGCAGCTCTGCTGTGGGTGATCCTCTTGCAACTTCCTGTTGGGAAGGAGAATATCCCACAAGTAATGGATGATCCGTGGACTGGATACACCTAACAAGAGAAATGACGTAACCACGAACAAACTTCCGGCGTCAACTATGGCGGCGGAAATGACATTTTGCGCCAAAAAAGTTCGCGCCATGAATGACGCAATAAATTTAAGTATTTTCTGCCCCCGCGAGCCTAACAGCCCGCAGGGAAAAAAGTCAATTGAAAATTTTTAAGGTAAGAAAAAAATATTTATTCATATGCATTATCCCAAAATAATGAAACTGACAGTCTGAATGAAGGAATACTGATTATCCTGAATCATGGCAAATATAAGTTTAAACACATATATTTAGAACTTTACATATAAAGTACCCAACCATAGCTTAGAGTGTCATAAATAAAATAAGACTTACTTACCCTAAGACACTCATCTACATATAGTAGATAGCCAAACCAGTACTGAAACGAGAATCAGTAGAGGTAATGGTATATAAGAGTATATCATCGATCTGAAAAGGGAGGTAGGAGAAGAAATTTCTACGACCGATAACAGAGAACCTATGAAATAGATCCCCTAGAGGAAGACTATTGTATTCAAATAGGCAATACTCTCTTCACATCCCTCTGACATTCACTGCACTCTGAGAGGAAAACCGGGCTTCAGCCTGCTGCAAAGCGCATATCAACGTAGAATCTAGCACAAACTTACTTCACCACCTCCATGGGAGGCAAAGTTTGTAAAACTGAATTGTGGGTGTGGTGAGGGGTGTATTTATAGGCATTTTGAGGTTTGGGAAACTTTGCCCCTCCTGGTAGGAATGTATATCCCATACGTCACTAGCTCATGGACTCTTGCTAATTACATGAAAGAAACAATCAATTTTGAAGAAAAGACTATACCCCAGGTAAGAAAAAAATTACTTCCTAAATATGTTTTTTCCAATTTTGAAACTGATAGTCTGCAAAAGGAAATATATATAAACCTGACTCATGGCAAATAGAAGTACAATACATTTAGAACTTTATTTAGAACTTTACATTAATACATAATGTGCCAAACCATAGCTGAGTGTCTTAAGTAATGAAAACATACTTAACGAAAGACACCCATCCACATATAGCAGATAGCCAAACCAGTATTGAAACAGTTATCAATAGAGGTAATGGAATATGAGAGTATATCGTCGATCTGAAAAGAGAGGTAAGAGATTAATCTCTATGACCGATGAGAGAGAACCTATGAAAAGATTTTCCGCAAGGAAAACCATAGAATTTAATAGGTGATACTCCCTTCACATCCTTTTGACATTCACTGTATTCTGAGAAGAATCTGGCTTCAAAATGCTGAGAAGAGCATTTCACAGAAGAAAATCAAGCACCAACTTACTTCACCACCTCCATGGGAGGCAAAGTTTGTAAAACTGAATTGTGGGTGTGGTGAGGGGTGTATTTATAGGCATTTTGAGGTTCGGGAAACTTTGCCCCTACTGGTAGGATTGTATATCCCATACGTCACTAGCTCATGGACTCTTGCCAATTACATGAAAGAAAGTACTATCTTCCATAGGAATGGTAGTACGTTTGGCAAGAGTGGAAATAGCCCATTAAACTTGGGGACTTTTTCCCAAAACTCTAAATTAGCCACAGGTAAAGGATACGACTTCTTAAAACTATAAGAAGGATTAAAAGAATAACCAGGCTTAGATCATTTTTTAGTACTCATATCAGAAAAAGCATCTGGAACAGATAGGAAGATTTGTCAATTTCAGAATCTGAATCAGGATCCTCTGAACCAGAGGAATCCTCATCAGCAGAGGATATTTCAGTATGTTGTCGGTCAATACAAAGTTTATCAGAATTAGAAGTTTTAAAAGACCTTTTACGTTTATTTGAAGGCGGAATAGCAGACATAGCCTTATCTATAGCTGCAGCAATATAATTATTTACATCTGCAGAAATATCAGGTACATTAGATGTTGAAGGAACAACAGACTATGTATTAGTACTAATAGAAACATTATCCGCATGCAAAAGCTTATCATGACAGATGCCACATAATTGGGCTGAAGAAATAACATCAGTTAATTTACAACAGACACACTTAGCTGTGGTAGAACTGTGTTCAGGCAGCATGGTTTCTACAGCAACATCAGAGGCAGGATCAGACTGAGACATCTTGCAAAATGTAAAAAGAAAAAAACAACATTTAAACAAAATATCCAATTTCCTCATATAGCAGTTTCAGGAATGGGAAAAAAATACTTATGCTAAAGTGCTAAAGATGCAAAAAAATAAGCATCATAGCTCTGAACAATATGAAGAAAACCAGAAACATTAAAGGAAGAGGGGTAATATACAAAAACTTTTTGGCGTCAAGTATGACGCAAAAGGAAGCAAAACATTTTTGGGCGCCAAAGCTAACATCAGGAAATGACGCAACTCGCATCATAACAAGCGCGACTTTGCGCCAAAACAACTCACGTCAACAAAGACGCAGGAGATGACAAAACTTGTGTCACCCTAGACGCAATTCCGCACCAAAAATTTTTTCGCCAACAATGACGCCATTTTTAATTTTAAGCAACTTTTTAATTTACTCCTAATATCAAATTTTCATCATTCTCTTGGTTTCTTTATTTGAAATGCAAGAATGTAAGTTTAGATGCTGGCACATGTTTGGTGAACAACCTGGGTTTTCTTACTGATGCTGTCCAGTGTCTGAACCAAACAAATAGCTTAGATGCCTTATTTTTCAAATAAAGATAGCAAGAGAATGAAGAAAAATTAATAATAGGAGTAAATTAGAAAGTTGCATAAAATTGCATGCTCTATCTGAATCACAAAAGAAAAAAATTGGGTTCAGTGTCCCTTTAATACAATGAAAATGATGCAAAATGTTATGCTCTGAATAATAATAAAAACATTTTTGGATTGCACATCCCTTTAATTTTTACTTTACTGTTCCTAAATTATGGGAAACAGGGACAAAAATGAGGATATAATGCTTTTTACTATACATAATTAAACATTTTATATTGCAATCTCAAACTTTTTCATTACCCCTTTAATAGGTTTTGGCAAAATGAAACATTAAAAAAATGCAGACACATCAGGTTATTTTACGCACCTAATTTTACTGAGCTTTGCAGAATTTCAGAGCATTTACAGCATCATAACTATGTAGGTTACTTTTCCTAGCCGACACAACCGTTATATACAGGTTTATTAGCGCTGCAAGACGCGTTTCACCATAGTAACCACCAAGGTCACAGAGAGAAACGATGCCAGAAACCGTGATAAAATGCTTTGAGTAAATGAATACGTAGAATACTGAATATTTTGTGGCAACATTCTAATAGGTCATCTTTTTTTATTATTGTTTTCAACACAAATCCATTAAATGGGACATTAACCCCTTCACCCCGGAAGATTCATAGAAAAACTTGCCCAAAATACCGAAATTTTATTTAGCATTTCCGCTATCACTCCATTTAAACAGAAATAGAGCCTTGTTTTTTTTATTTTTTTTATTTACTATATATATATATTTATTTATATTATTTTTAAGTAGACAACAAACTCAAGGTACAGATCTAGGCCCATTTTGGTATATTTCATGCCACCATTTCACAGCCAAATGCGATCATATAAAAAAAGTCGTGAGTCCACAACGTGATCAATAAATAGTGAGGAATATAACTCGTGGCCAGCAGGAGGCGGCAAAGAGCACCACAGCAAAGCTGTTAAGTATCACTTACCAGTCATTCGACCGAAGGGATATGGAACAATACAAAAGGTGTAGAGGTGCCTAATATTTAGTCAAAAATAACCGTCTTAAAGGGACAGTCAAGTCCAAAAAAAACTTTCATGATTTAACCCTATGCATGTCATTTTAAACAACTTCCAAATTTACTTTTATCACCAATTTTGCTTTGTTCTCTTGGTATTCTTAATTGAAAGCTAAACCTAGGAGGTTCATATGCTTTTAGACCTTAAAGACTGCCTCTAATCTGAATGTATTTTGACCACTAGAGGGCATTAGTTCATGTGTTTCATATTGATAACATTGAGCTCATGCACGTGAAGTGACCTTGGAGTGAGCACTGATTGGCTAAAATGCAAGTCTGTCAAAATAACTGAAATAAGAGGGCAGTCAACAGAAACTTAGATACAAGTTAATTACAGAGGTAAAACGTGCATTATTATAACTGTGTTATGCAAAACTGGGGAATGGGTAATAAAGGTATTATCTTTCTTTTTAAACAACAAAAATGCTGGTGTTGACTGTCCCTTTAATAAACTCTTATCAGGTAAGCATACATTTTGTTTTCTTTCCTAAGATATGGTGAGTCCACAACGTCATCAATTACTAGTGGGAACCAATACCCAAGCTAGAAGACACAGATGACTAGGGAGGAATAACAAGGCAGGCAGACCTAAACAGAAAGCATCACCGCTTGAAGAACCTTTCTCCCAAAAGAAGCCTCAGCCAAGGCAAAAATATTAATTTTGGAAAAAATATGCAAGAAGACTAAATTGCAGCCTTGAAAAATTGTTCCACAGAAGCTTCATTTTTGAATGCCCAAGAAGAGGAAACAACCCTTTTGGAATAAGTTGTAATTCTCTCAGATGGCTTCTGACCAGCAGTCTCATAAAACAAATCATACTTCACAACCAGAGATAAAGAGAAGTAGCAGTAGCTTTCTGACCCTTACGCTTTCCTGAAAAACAACCAAACAGGGCAGAAGACTGGCGAAAAAACGTAGTAGCGTGTAGGTAGTCTTGAGATCACGCACAACATCCAAGTTGTGCAACAAACGTTCCTTATGAGAATAAGAAATAGGAAATATAAAAGGAAAAACAAATGCCTGATAAATAAGTTTATCCGAAAACACTTTAGGATAAGGTAAGGCGAATCACACTGCAAGGCAGAGAGTTCTGAAACTCTCCGAGCAGAAGAGTTAGCAAAAAGAAAGCAACATCTTCCAAGATAATAAATTAAAATCTATGTAATGCAAAGGCTCAACGGAGTCTGTGAAAAACTTTAAGAACAAAGTTAAAGCTCCACGGAGGAGCAACAGACTTAAACACAGGCCTGATTCTAACTAGGGCCTGACAAAAGGATTGAACATCTGGCACAACTGCCAGATAAGAGGTTGCCCTCAATGGTTTAGAAATCAGTTTGAGCATACTTAGGTTTAGCTTTAAAAAAAAGAATACCAAGAGAACAAAGCAAATTTGATGATAAAAGTAAATTGGAAAATTGTTTAAAATTTGTTTTTCTGCAGTGTAGGAACCCCCTAATCCTCCAACTTCAGCGCTGCCGAATCTGTTGGCGCTCTACAAATAACTAATAATAACCTCCCTGATTCCCCCAAATAGCTCTCTAACCCTCTCCCCTCTAACTATTGCTTCCATCTTAGGTACTGGCAACTGTCTACCAGTACCTAAAAAAACCCTATTTTTTTTTTTAGTGTAGTGGTCCCACCACCTCTGCCCCTCCTGCGATCACCATCTAGATTCAGATAGAGCATGCAATTTTAAACCCCTTCGTAGAAATGGTTAGAAAGAAAACTGCAAAAAATGTTTCTGACCCCATTTTATCAATATGAAATGACTATGGCCCCTATTTATCAAGAGCTGGCGGACCTGATCCGACACTGTGGATCAGGTCCGCCAGACCTCGCTGAATACGGCGAGCAATACGCTCGCCGTATTCAGCATTGCACCAGCAGCTCACAAGAGCTGCTGGTGCAATGCTGCCCCCTGCAGACTCGCGGCCAATTGGCCGCTAGCAGGGGGTGTCAATCAACCCGATCGTACTTGATCGGGTTGATTTCCGGCAATGTGTGTCCGCCTGCTCAGAGCAGGCGGACAGGTTATGGAGCAGCGGTCTTTGTGACCGCTGCTTCATAACTGCTGTTTCTGGCGAGTCTGATGACTCGCCAGAAACACGGGGCATCAAGCTCCATTCGGAGCTTGATACATATGCCCCTATGTATTGTTACTTTATATAACCATTTAGGGTATCACTATAAAGGCATATAATGTGTATGAGTGTAGGTAAAAAAAAAAACGGCAGATAAGGTGAAATCAGTAATGAGCATAAAGGCCAAAATTGTCTTTGTCCTTTTAGAACGGAAACTTTGTTAAGCATTTTATATTACAACCCCAAACTGTTTACTGTACTTTTAAGGTACTCAGGTAGGGAAAAAAGAAGCCTCTCCTAGACGTATAACAACAAACAGGCCCACGCCCCGGCGCCGATAGCCCAAGGATGCACTATTAGCATAAATGTAATGATGTCAAATATGTGGTTTTGAAATGAGGACTGTGTTGAGGTTCTATTTCCAAGCCTGACAGCAGCATCACAGTTTAGAAATGCAAATGAAACCATTATGTTCAATAATTATATGAAAATATGAACAGTTCAGCATGTTTTCTAGCCCTGATGGTGGTTAATGGGATGTGCGTTTATGTAAATAACTACTATTAAAGCTAATGCCAAAAACCCCTTAATAAATTCATAGTAAAGACTCTGATTTAGTACCCTTTTTAGATGCCAGCAGAGCTCACTTATTAAAAAGGAGTGCATTATTATGTTTAAACCTCATTACTGCTACAAGTCAATGAAACTCCATCAATTATCAAACAATAATGAAAATGGGAAATTTTTTACAGGGGGGGGGGGGGGAGGAAGAATGAAAAAAGAATACAAAATAAACATATATTGCCTCTGCAGTTTTTATAGGAAAAATAAGCACTAGTTGCGAGCCGGGTGGGAAACTTTGGAGAATCATAATCTTTATTAGCAGTGCCACGTTCACGGTCCTGACACCTCAGGGCATTATGGTCCCTGGGAAAGGCTAAAACCTTTATGCAAAACAATCAACACTTTTGCAGCGAGAGCGGCAAGCTTAGCATCTGTTATGAACAATAACCAAATAAACACAATTGCCTTGATAGTGTCGCTGAAAATTTGCCCTAATTTGTTTTTCTCGTAAAACAAGAAAGAAAAAATACTGGTTTAGCTCTGGAAAAGCAGAGGGGGAAATGAGAAAAGCATTTACTGGAACGCATAGAAATGAGGTGCAGCTGAAGCAGAGTGTTATCTTGTATTGCAGCCCACTACAGACAGCCAGAAGCTCAGTTTTGTTAGGGGCAACCTTTGAAGTACAAATTTGCACGGTGATGGTGGCACATTTTGGTGCCATTTTGCAAAAAAGAGATAGAAGATTGGCAACACACAAATATAAGCTGTTTCTCTTATTTTATTATGTAAATAATGTTTTTTTTTCTCTTTTGCAACTGAACTCTGATCAAAATAGCTTTACAAAAAAAGGTTTTAAATATAAATGTATTTACTCCTATTGTGCTAGTGATCAAAGCAAGCTTGAGAATAGCACAAATAGCCACAGGGACATTTCTTAAAGGGACTCTGAACTGTAAAATTGTTTTCCCTTACTGGGTTCAAATAATTTGTTATACCAATTGCAGGGTTTTATATTTATTGGAAATTGATCCTTTAGGTTGATTTATGTATTTGAAAAAGCTATTCTCATTGAAACCATAACCCATTGTTTTCAAGAACATGCCTATTTAAATTAGCTGTGCCTGTAGGAAGTGCAAATACCCTAATATTATTTGTCTAAATACACAAAGCCCTCCTTATCTTATTTTGTGTGTGCGTATTATATGCTCACACACACACACATATATATATATATATATTTCATATAATTGGCAAGAGTCCATGAGCTAGTGACGTATGGGATATACAATCCTACCAGGAGGGGGGCAAAGTTTCCCAAACCTCAAAAACAGAATTTATGCTTACCTGATAAATTACTTTCTCCAACGGTGTGTCCGGTCCACGGCGCCATCCATAACTTGTGGGAATATTCTTTTCCCCAACAGGAAATGGCAAAGAGCACAGCAAAAGCTGTCCATATAGTCCCTCCTAGGCTCCGCCCACCCCAGTCATTCGACCGACGGACAGGAGAAAAAACAGGAGAAACTATAAGGTGCCGTGGTGACTGTAGTTAAAGAAAGAAATTCATCAAACCTGATTAAAAAACCAGGGCGGGCCATGGACCGGACACACCGTTGGAGAAAGTAATTTATCAGTTAAGCATAAATTCTGTTTTCTCCAACATTGGTGTGTCCGGTCCACGGCGTCATCCATAACTTGTGGGAACCAATACCAAAGCTTTAGGACACGGATGAAGGGAGGGAGCCAATCAGGTTACCTAAACAGAAGGCACCACGGCTTGCAAAACCTTTCTCCCAAAAATAGCCTCCGAAGCAGCAAAAGTATCAAATTTGTAGAATTTTGCAAAAGTGTGCAGGGAAGACCAAGTCGCTGCCTTACATATCTGATCAACAGAAGCCTCGTTCTTGAAGGCCCAAGTGGAAGCCACAGCCCTAGTAGAGTGAGCTGTGATGCGTTCAGGAGGCTGCCGTCTGGCAGTCTCGTAAGCCAATCGGATGATGCTTTTCAGCCAAAAGGAAAGAGAGGTAACTGTAGCTTTTTGACCTCTCCTCTTGCCAGAATAAACGACAAACAGAGAAGATGTTTGTCTGAAATCCTTTGTTGCTTCTAAATAGAACTTTAAAGCACGAACTACATCTAAATTGTGTAACAAACGTTCCTTCTTTGAAACTGGATTCGGACACAAAGAAGGCACAACTATTTCCTGGTTAATATTCTTGTTGGAAACAACCTTTGGAAGGAAACCAGGTTTAGTACGCAAAAAAACATAATTTATGCTTACCTGATAAATTTATTTCTCTTGTAGTGTATCCAGTCCACGGATCATCCATTACTTATGGAATATATTCTCCTTCCCAACAGGAAGCTGCAAGAGTCCACCCACAGCAAAGCTGCTATATAGCTCCTCCCCTAACTGCCATATTCAGTCATTCGACCGAAAACATGCAGAGAAAGGAAAAACCATAGGGTGCAGTGGTGACTGTAGTTCAAATGAAAAAATTACCTGCCTTAAAGTGACAGGGCGGGCCGTGGACTGGATACACTACAAGAGAAATAAATTTATCAGGTAAGCATAAATTATGTTTTCTCTTGTTAAGTGTATCCAGTCCACGGATCATCCATTACTTATGGAATACCAATACCAAAGCTAAAGTACACGGATGATGGGAGGGACAAGGCAGGTACTTAAACGGAAGTTACCACTGCCTGTAAAAAACCCTTTCTCCCAAAAATAGCCTCCGAAGAAGCAAGGTATCAAATTTGTTAAATTTGAAAAGTATGAAGCGCAGACCAAGACTCCGTCTTGTAAATCTGTTCAACAGAAGCCACATTTAAAAAAGGCCCAAGTGAAAACCACAGCTCTAGTAGAATGAGCTGTAATCCCTTCAGGAGGCTGCTGTCCAGCAGTCTCATAAGCTAAATGAATTATGCTTTTTAACCAAAAAGACAGAGAGGCTGCTGAAGTCTTTTGACCTCTCCTCTGTCCAGAATAGACAACAAACAAGGTGAACGTTTGATGAAAACTGTAGTAGCTTGTAAGTAAAACATTAAAGCACAAACCACGTCCAATATTGTGTAATAGACGTTCCTTCTTTGAGGAAGGATTAGGATACAAGCATGGAACAACTATCTCTTGAGTGATGTACTTGTTAGATATCACCTTAGGAAAAAACCCAGGTTGGTACGCAGGACTACCTTATCCGTACGAAGGACCAGATAAGGAGAATCACATTGTAACACAGATAACTTGGAGACTCTACGAGTCGAGGAATTAGCTACCCAAAAGGAACTTTCAAAGATAAAGATTGATATCTATGGAACAAAAAAGGTTCAAACGGAACTTCTTGAAGAACCTTAAGAATCAGGTTTAAGCTCCATGGCGGAGCAACAGTTTTAAACACAGGCTTGGATCTAACCAAAGCCTGACCAAATGCCTGAACGTCTAGAATACCTGCCAGACGCTTGTGCAAAAAAATAGACAGAGTAAAAATCTTTCCCCTTTTAAGGAATTAGCTGACAACCCTTTTCTCAAAAACATCTTGGAGAAAAGATAATATCCTGGGAATCCAGACTTTACTCCATGAGTAACCCTTGGATTCATAACAATCAGATATTTACACCATATCTATGTTCAATTTTCCTAGAGACAGGCTTTCATGTCTGTATTAAGGTATCAATGACTGACTCGGAGAAGCCATGCTTTGATAACATCAAGCGTTCAGTCTCCAGGCAGTCCATCTCAGATTGATTCTATTTAGATGGTTGAAAGGACCCTGAGGTAGAGGGACCTGTCTCAGAAGCAGAGACCATGATGGAAAGGATGACATGTCCACCAGATCTGCATACCAGGTCCTGCGTGGCTACGCAGGCGCTGTCAAAAACACCAAAGCCCTCTCCTGCTTGGTCTTGACCTCCGGAGGAAATCCCACTCCCCCGGAAGAAAAGTCTGACGACTTAGAAAATCCACCTCCCAGTTCTCAACACCTGGGATATGGATAGCTGATAGACAAGAGTGAGTCTCTGTCCAGTGAATTATTGTAAGACTTCTAACATCGCTAGGGAACTTCTGTTCCCCCTTGATGGCTGATGTAAGCCACAGTCGTGTATATTGTCCGACTGAGTATGATGTACCTCAGAGTTGCTAACTGAGGCCAAGTCTGAAGAGCATGGAATATCACTCCCAGTTCCAGAATATTTATTAGAAGGAGGGTCTCCTCCTAAGTCCACTATCCCTGAGCCTTCAGGGAGTTCCAGACTGCATCCCAACCTAAAAGGCTGGCATCTATTGTAACAATTGTCCCATCTGACCTGCGGAAGGTCATACCCTTGGACAGATGGACCCGACATAGTCACCAGAGAAGAGAATCTCTGGTCTCTTGGTCCAGGTTTAACAGGGGGACAAATCTGTGTAATCCCCGTTCCTCTGACTGAGCATGCATAGTTGCAGCGGTCTGAAATGTAGACGTGCAAACGGTACTATGTCCCTTGCCGCTACCATTAAGCAGATTTCATTCATGTACTGAGCCACCGAAGGGCGCGGATGGGATGAAAAAACACGGCAGAAATTTAGAAACTTTGACAACCTGGACTCCGTCAGGTAAATTTTCATTTCTACATAATCTATCAGAGTCCCTAGGAGGGAAACCCTTGAGATTGGGGATAGAGAACTCTTTCCTTGTTCACTTTCCACCCATGTGATCTCAGAAATGCCAGTACTACGTCCGTATGAGACTGGGCAATTTGGATGTTTGACGCCTGTATCAGGATGTCGTCTAAATAAGGGGCCACTTCTATGCCCCGCGGTCTAAGGACCGCCAAAGCGACCCCAGAACCTCCATAAAGATTCTTGGGGCTGTAGATATCCCAAAGGAAAGAGCTACAAACTGGTAATGCCTGTCTAGAAAGGCAAACCTGAAAAACGATGGTGATCTTTATGCATCACAATGTGAGGATAAGCATCCTTCAAATTCATTGTAGTCCTCTATTGACTCTCCTGGATCATAGTTAAGATGGTACGAATAGTTTCCATCTTAAATGACGGAATTCTGAGGAATTTGTTTAAGATCTTTAGATCCAAAATAGGTCTGAAGGTTCCCTCTCCTTGGGAACCACAAACAGATTTGAGTAAAAACTCTGTCCCTGTTCCTCTCTTGGAACTGGATGGATCTCGTACACAATGTAAGAATGCCTCCTTCTTTATCTGGTTTGCAGATAATTGTGAAAGGCGAAATCTCCCCTTTTTTTTGGGGGGGAATCTTTGAAATCCAGAAGATATCTCTGGGATATAAATTCCAATGCCTAGGGATCCTGGGCATCTCTTGCCCACGCCTGGGCGAAGAATGAAAGTCTGCCCCCTATAGGATCCGTTACCGGATAGGGGTCCGTTCCTTCATGCTGCCTTAGAGGCAGCAGCAGGCTCCTTGGCCTGCTTATCTTTGTTCCAGGTCCGATTGTCTCCAGACCGCCTTGGACTGAGCAAAAATTCCCTCTTGTTTTGCCTTAGAGGAAGAGGATGCCACACCTGCCCTGAAGTTTTTAAAAGGCACGAAAATTAGACTTTTTTTTTTTTTTTTTTTGGCCCTTGATTTGGACCTATCCTGAGGAAGGGCATGACCTTTTCCTCCAGTGATATAAGCAATAATCTCCTTCAAACCAGGCCCGAATAGGGTCTGCCCCTTGAAGAGAAGTTAAGTAGCTTATTTATTAAAGTCACGACAGCTGACCATGATATAAGCCATAGCGCTCTGCGCGCCAGTATAGTAAAAAAAACAGAATTTATGTTTACCTGATAAATTACTTTCTCCAACGGTGTGTCCGGTCCACGGCGTCATCCTTACTTGTGGGATATTCTCCTCCCCAACAGGAAATGGCAAAGAGCCCAGCAAAGCTGGTCACATGATCCCTCCTAGGCTCCGCCTTCCCCAGTCATTCGACCGACGTAAAGGAGGAATATTTGCATAGGAGAAATCATATGATACCGTGGTGACTGTAGTTAAAGAAAATAAATTATCAGACCTGATTAAAAAACCAGGGCGGGCCGTGGACCGGACACACCGTTGGAGAAAGTAATTTATCAGGTAAACATAAATTCTGTTTTCTCCAACATAGGTGTGTCCGGTCCACGGCGTCATCCTTACTTGTGGGAACCAATACCAAAGCTTTAGGACACGGATGAAGGGAGGGAGCAAATCAGGTCACCTAGATGGAAGGCACCACGGCTTGCAAAACCTTTCTCCCAAAAATAGCCTCAGAAGAAGCAAAAGTATCAAATTTGTAAAATTTAGTAAAAGTGTGCAGTGAAGACCAAGTCGCTGCCTTACATATCTGATCAACAGAAGCCTCGTTCTTGAAGGCCCATGTGGAAGCCACAGCCCTAGTAGAATGAGCTGTGATTCTTTCAGGAGGCTGCCGTCCGGCAGTCTCGTAAGCCAATCTGATGATGCTTTTAATCCAAAAAGAGAGAGAGGTAGAAGTTGCTTTTTGACCTCTCCTTTTACCAGAATAAACAACAAACAAAGAAGATGTTTGTCTAAAATCCTTTGTAGCATCTAAATAGAATTTTAGAGCACGAACTACATCCAAATTGTGCAACAAACGTTCCTTCTTTGAAACTGGATTCGGACACAAAGAAGGCACGACTATCTCCTGGTTAATGTTTTTGTTAGAAACAACTTTCGGAAGAAAACCAGGTTTAGTACGTAAAACCACCTTATCTGCATGGAACACCAGATAAGGAGGAGAACACTGCAGAGCAGATAATTCTGAAACTCTTCTAGCAGAAGAAATTGCAACCAAAAACAAAACTTTCCAAGATAATAACTTAATATCAACGGAATGTAAGGGTTCAAACGGAACCCCCTGAAGAACTGAAAGAACTAAATTGAGACTCCAAGGAGGAGTCAAATGTTTGTAAACAGGCTTGATTCTAACCAGAGCCTGAACAAAGGCTTGAACATCTGGCACAGCTGCCAGCTTTTTGTGAAGTAACACAGACAAGGCAGAAATCTGTCCCTTCAAAGAACTTGCAGATAATCCTTTCTCCAAACCTTCTTGAAGAAAGGATAGAATCTTAGGAATTTTTACCTTGTCCCAAGGGAATCCTTTAGATTCACACCAACAGATATATTTTTTCCATATTTTGTGGTAGATTTTTCTAGTTACAGGCTTTCTGGCCTGAACAAGAGTATCAATGACAGAATCTGAGAACCCTCGCTTTGATAAGATCAAGCGTTCAATCTCCAAGCAGTCAGTTGGAGTGAGACCAGATTCGGATGTTCGAACGGACCTTGAACAAGAAGGTCTCGTCTCAAAGGTAGCTTCCATGGTGGAGCCGATTACATATTCACCAGGTCTGCATACCAAGTCCTGCGTGGCCACGCAGGAGCTATCAAGATCACCGATGCCCTCTCCTGATTGATCCTGGCTACCAGCCTGGGGATGAGAGGAAACGGCGGGAATACATAAGCTAGTTTGAAGGTCCAAGGTGCTACTAGTGCATCTACTAGAGTCGCCTTGGGATCCCTGGATCTGGACCCGTAGCAAGGAACCTTGAAGTTCTGACGAGAGGCCATCAGATCCATGTCTGGAATGCCCCACAGTTGAGTAATTTGGGCAAAGATTTCCGGATGGAGTTCCCACTCCCCCGGCTGAAATGTCTGACGACTCAGAGAATCCGCTTCCCAATTTTCCACTCCTGGGATGTGGATTGCAGACAAGTGGCAGGAGTGAGTCTCCGCCCATTGAATGATTTTGGTCACTTCTTCCATCGCCAGGGAACTCCTTGTTCCCCCCTGATGGTTGATGTACGCAACAGTCGTCATGTTGTCTGATTGAAACCGTATGAACTTGGCCTTTGCTAGCTGAGGCCAAGCCTTGAGAGCATTGAATATCGCTCTCAGTTCCAGAATATTTATCGGGAGAAGAGATTCTTCCCGAGACCAAAGACCCTGAGCTTTCAGGGGTCCCCAGACCGCGCCCCAGCCCACCAGACTGGCGTCGGTCGTGACAATGACCAACTCTGGTCTGCGGAAGCTCATCCCCTGTGACAGGTTGTCCAGGGACAGCCACCAACGGAGTGAATCTCTGGTCCTCTGATCTACTTGTATCGTCGGAGACAAGTCTGTATAGTCCCCATTCCACTGACTGAGCATGCACAGTTGTAATGGTCTTAGATGAATTCGCGCAAAAGGAACTATGTCCATTGCCGCTACCATCAAACCTATTACTTCCATGCACTGCGCTATGGAAGGAAGAGGAACAGAATGAAGTATTTGACAAGAGTTTAGAAGTTTTGATATTCTGGCCTCTGTCAGAAAAATCCTCATTTCTAAGGAGTCTATTATTGTTCCCAAGAAGGGAACCCTTGTTGACGGAGATAGCGAACTTTTTTCTACGTTCACTTTCCACCCGTGAGATCTGAGAAAGGCCAGGACAATGTCCGTGTGAGCCTTTGCTTGTGGAAGGGACGACGCTTGATCAGAATGTCGTCCAAGTAAGGTACTACTGCAATGCCCCTTGGTCTTAGCACCGCTAGAAGGGACCCTAGTACCTTTGTGAAAATTCTTGGAGCAGTGGCTAATCCGAACGGATGTGCCACAAACTGGTAATGCTTGTCCAGGAATGCGAACCTTAGGAACCGATGATGTTCCTTGTGGATAGGAATATGTAGATACGCATCCTTTAAATCCACCGTGGTCATGAATTGACCTTCCTGGATGGAAGGAAGAATTGTTCGAATGGTTTCCATTTTGAACGATGGAACCTTGAGAAACTTGTTTAGGATCTTGAGATCTAAGATTGGTCTGAATGTTCCCTCTTTTTTGGGAACTACGAACAGATTGGAGTAGAACCCCATCCCTTGTTCTCCTAATGGAACAGGATGAATCACTCCCATTTTTAACAGGTCTTCTACACAATGTAAGAATGCCTGTTTTTTTATGAGGTCTGAAGACAATTGAGACCTGTGGAACCTCCCCCTTGGGGGAAGCCCCTTGAATTCCAGAAGATAACCTTGGGAGACTATTTCTAGTGCCCAAGGATCCAGAACATCTCTTGCCCAAGCCTGAGCGAAGAGAGAGAGTCTGCCCCCCACCAGATCCGGTCCCGGATCGGGGGCCAACATCTCATGCTGTCTTGGTAGCAGTGGCAGGTTTCTTGGCCTGCTTTCCTTTGTTCCAGCCTTGCATTGGCCTCCAGGCTGGCTTGGCTTGAGAAGTATTACCCTCTTGCTTAGAGGACGTAGCACTTGGGGCTGGTCCGTTTCTGCGAAAGGGACGAAAATTAGGTTTATTTTTGGCTTTGAAAGGCCTATCCTGAGGAAGGGCGTGGCCCTTGCCCCCAGTGATATCAGAGATAATCTCTTTCAAGTCAGGGCCAAACAGCGTTTTCCCCTTGAAAGGAATGTTAAGCAATTTGTTCTTGGAAGACGCATCCGCTGACCAAGATTTTAGCCAAAGCGCTCTGCGCGCCACAATAGCAAAACCAGAATTTTTCGCCGCTAACCTAGCCAATTGCAAAGTGGCGTCTAGGGTGAAAGAATTAGCCAATTTGAGAGCATGAATTCTGTCCATAATCTCCTCATAAGAAGAAGAATTATTATTGAGCGCCTTTTCTAGTTCATCGAACCAGAAACACGCTGCTGTAGTGACAGGAACAATGCATGAAATTGGTTGTAGAAGGTAACCTTGCTGAACAAACATCTTTTTAAGCAAACCCTCTAATTTTTTATCCATAGGATCTTTGAAAGCACAACTATCTTCTATGGGTATAGTGGTGCGTTTGTTTAGAGTAGAAACCGCCCCCTCGACCTTGGGGACTGTCTGCCATAAGTCCTTTCTGGGGTCGACCATAGGAAACAATTTCTTAAATATGGGGGGAGGGACGAAAGGTATACCGGGCCTATCCCATTCTTTATTTACAATGTCCGCCACCCGCTTGGGTATAGGAAAAGCTTCGGGGGGCCCCGGGACCTCTAGGAACTTGTCCATTTTACATAATTTCTCTGGAATGACCAAATTCTCACAATCATCCAAAGTAGATAACACCTCCTTAAGCAGAGCGCGGAGATGTTCCAATTTAAATTTAAATGTAATCACATCAGGTTCAGCTTGTTGAGAAATTTTCCCTGAATCTGAAATTTCTCCCTCAGACAAAACCTCCCTGGCCCCCTCAGACTGGTGTAGGGGCACTTCAGAACCAATATCATCAGCGTCCTCATGCTCTTCAGTATTTTCTAAAACAGAGCAGTCGCGCTTTCGCTGATAAGTGGGCATTTTGGCTAAAATGTTTTTGATAGAATTATCCATTACAGCCGTTAATTGTTGCATAGTAAGGAGTATTGGCGCACTAGATGTACTAGGGGCCTCCTGTGTGGGCAAGACTGGTGTAGACGAAGGAGGGGATGATGCAGTACCATGCTTACTCCCCTCACTTGAGGAATCATCTTGGGCATCATTTTCTCTAAATTTTGTGTCACATAAATCACATCTATTTAAATGAGAAGGAACCTTGGCTTCCCCACATACAGAACACAGTCTATCTGGTAGTTCAGACATGTTAAACAGGCATAAACTTGATAACAAAGTACAAAAAACGTTTTAAAATAAAACCGTTACTGTCACTTTAAATTTTAAACTGAACACACTTTATTACTGCATATGTGAAAAAGTATGAAGGAATTGTTCAAAATTCACCAAAATTTCACCACAGTGTCTTAAAGCCTTAAAAGTATTGCACACCAAATTTGGAAGCTTTAACCCTTAAAATAACGGAACCGGAGCCGTTTTTATATTTAACCCCTTTACAGTCCCTGGTATCTGCTTTGCTGAGACCCAACCAAGCCCAAAGGGGAATACGATACCAAATGACGCCTTCAGAAAGTCTTTTCTGTGTATCAGAGCTCCTCACACATGCATCTGCATGTCATGCTTCCCAAAAACAAGTGCGCAATAGAGGCGCGAAAATGAGGCTCTGCCTATTATTTTACATAATTCCCAAGAATAAAATAATTCCTCAAAGCTATGAAGTATAAAATATGCTTATATATCAATCGTTTTAGCCCAGAAAATGTCTACAGTCTTAAAAGCCCTTGTGAAGCCCTTTTTTTCTTTATGTAATAAAAATGGCTTACCGGATCCCATAGGGAAAATGACAGCTTCCAGCATTACATCGTCTTGTTAGAAATGTGTCATACCTCAAGCAGCAAAAGTCTGCTCCCTGTTTCCCCCAACTGAAGTTAATTCCTCTCAACAGTCCTGTGTGGAAACAGCCATCGATTTTAGTAACGGTTGCTAAAATCATTTTCCTCTTACAAACAGAAATCTTCATCTCTTTTCTGTTTCAGAGTAAATAGTACATACCAGCACTATTTTAAAATAACAAACTCTTGATTGAATAATAAAAACTACAGTTAAACACTAAAAAACTCTAAGCCATCTCCGTGGAGATGTTGCCTGTACAACGGCAAAGAGAATGACTGGGGAAGGCGGAGCCTAGGAGGGATCATGTGACCAGCTTTGCTGGGCTCTTTGCCATTTCCTGTTGGGGAGGAGAATATCCCACAAGTAAGGATGACGCCGTGGACCGGACACACCTATGTTGGAGAAACAGAATTCTTAGCCATTAGTCTAGTCAAATGAACAAGGCATCAGAAAACAAAGGAATTGGCTAGCATAAGCTTGTCAAATATATTCATCCAATGGAGTCGCTTAACTGTAAAGCCTCATCAAGAGACTCAACCCAGAACGCCGCAGCAGCAGTGACAGAAGCAATGTATGCAAGGGGCTGCAGGATAAAACCCTGTTGAATAAACATTTTTTATCCATTGGATCTAAAAAGCACAACTGTCCTCGTCAGAGGTAGTGGTACGCTTAGCTAGAGTAGAAACTCTTCTCTCCATCTTAGGAACTGTCTGCCAGAAGTCCCGTGTGGTGGTAACTATTAGAAAACATTCTTCTAAAAAATAGGAGGGGAAGAGAACGGCACACCTGGTCTATCCCATTCCTTATTAAAAAATTTTTAGTAAACCTCTTTAGGTATTGGAAAAACATCAGTACACACCGGCACTGCATATTATTTATCCAGTCTACACAATTTCTCTGGCCCTGCGATTGTACACATTCATTCAGAGCAGCCAAAGCCTCCCTGAGCAACAAGTGGAGGTTCTCAAGCATAAATTTTAAATGTAGAAATATCAGAATCAGGTTAAATCATCTTCCCTGAGTCAAAAAAAAAAATCACCCACAGACTAAGCATATTGTGAGGTAGTATCATACATGGTTCTTAAAGCGTCTGTATGCTCTGTATCTACCCCCAGAGCTAACTGCTTTCCTTTAATTTCAGGTAGTCTGACTAATACTGCTGCCAGAATATTATTCACCACCTTTGCCATGTCTTGTAAAATAAACGCTATGGGCGCCCTTGATGTACTTGGCGCCATTTGAGCGTGAGTCCCTGAAGCGGGAGTCGAAGGGTCTGACACGTGGGGAGAGTTAGTCGGCATAACTTTCCCCTCGACAGAATCCCCTGGTAAAAGAAACGCTATGGGTGCCCTTGATATACTTGGCGCCATTTGAGCGTGAGTCCCTAAAGCGGGAGTCAAAAGGTCTGACACGTGGGGAGAGTTAGTCGGCATAACTACCCCCACGACAGAATCCTCTGGTGATAATGTTTTTAAAGACAAAAAATGATCTTTATTGTTTAACATGAAATCAGTACATCTGGTACACATTCTAAGATGGGGTTCCACCATGGCTTTAAAACATAATGAACACAGAGCTTCCTCTATGTCAGACATGTTAGAACAGACTAATAATGAGACTAGTAAGCTTGGAAAACACTTTAAATCAAGTTAACAAGCAAATATATAAAACGTTACTGTGCCTTTAAGAGAAACAAATTGTCAAAATTTGAAAAACAGTGAAAAAAAGGCAGTAAAACAAACGAAATTTTTACAGTACATGTAATAAGGTAACAGAGCATTGCACCCACTTGCAAATGGATGATTAACCCCTTAATGCAAAAAACAGATCCAAAAAAAAAAAAAAAAAAAAAAGACAGACGTTTTTAAAAACAGACACAACAAACTGCCACAGCCAACAGTGGGAAGCTTCAGTTAACTGTTTCTATGCAAAATTTAAGCCAGCCATGTGGAAAAAAAAACTTAGGCCCCAATAAGTTTTATCACCAAACATATGTTAAAAAACGATTAAACATGCCAGCAAACGTTTTAAAACACATTTTTACAAGAGTATGTATCTCTATTAATAAGCCTGATACCAGTCGCTATCGCTGCATTTAAGGCTTTACTTACATTACTTCGGTATCAGCAGTATTTTCTTAGTCAATTCCATTCCTAGAAAAATATTTTACTGCACATACCTTATCTGCAGGAAAACCTGCACGCCATTCCCCCTCTGAAGTACCTCACTCCTCAGAATGTGTGAGAACAGCAAATGGATCTTAGTTACGTCTCCTAAGATCATAGAAAAACGCAGGCAGATTCTTCTTCCAAATACTGCCTGAGATAAACAGCACACTCCGGTGCCATTTAAAAATAACAAACTTTTGATTGAAGAATAAACTAAGTAGAAAGCACCACAGACTCTCACGACCTCCTATCTATGTTGAGGCTTGCAAGAGAATGACTGAATATGGCAGTTAGGGGAGGAGCTATATAGCAGCTTTGCTGTGGGTGGACTCTTGCAGCTTCCTGTTGGGAAGGAGAATATATTCCATAAGTAATGGATGATCCGTGGACTGGATACACTTAACAAGAGAAAACCTTATCTGAATGGAACACCAGATAGGGCGGATTACACTGCAAAGCAGATAACTCAGAAACTCTTCTAGCAGAAGAAATAGCAACCAAAAACAGAACTTTCCAAGATAACATCTTGATATCTATGGAATGTAGAGGTTCAAACGGAAACCCTTGAAGAACTGAAAGAACTAAATTCAGACTCCAGGGAGGAGTCAAAGGTCTGTAAACAGGCTTGATCCTGACCAAAGCCTGAAAAAAAGCTTGAACATCAGGCACAGCTGCTAGTCGTTTGTGTAACAAGACAGATAAAGCAGAAATCTGTCCCTTTAGAGAACTTGCTGATAATCCCTTATCCAAACCTTCTTGAAGAAAGGAAAGGATCCTAGGAATTTTGATCTTACTCCATGAGAATCCCTTGGATTCACACCAACAGATATATCTTTTCCATATTTTATGGTAAATTTTTCTAGTTACAGGTTTTCTGGCTTGTACCAGAGTATCTATTACAGAATCCGAAAACCCACGCTTAGATAAAATCAAGCGTTCAATTTCCAAGCCGTCAGCTGGAGGGAAACTAGATTTGGATGTTCGAATGGACCTTGTACTAGAAGATCCTGTCTCAAAGGTAGCTTCCATGGTGGAGCCTATGACATATTCACCAGGTCTGCATACCAAGTCCTGCGTGGCCACGCAGGAGCTATCAAGGTCACCGAGGCCCTCTCCTGCTTGATCCTGGCTACCAGCCTGGGAATGAGAGGAAACGGTGGAAACACATAAGCTAGGTTGAAGGTCCAAGGCGCTACTAATGCATCCACTAGAGTCGCTTTGGGATCCCTGGATCTGGACCCATAGCAAGGAACCTTGAAGTTCTGACGAGACGCCATCAGATCCATGTCTGGAATGCCCCATAATTGAGTCAACTGGGCAAATATCTCCGGGTGGAGTTCCCACTCCCCCGGATGGAATGTCTGACGACTCAGATAATCCGCCTCCCAGTTTTCCACTCCTGGGATGTGGATCGCAGATAGGTGGCAGGAGTGATCCTCCGCCCATTTTATGATTTTGGTCACTTCTCTCATCGCCAGGGAACTCCTTGTTCCCCCTGATGGTTGATATACGCAACAGTCGTCATGTTGTCTGATTGGAATCTTATGAATCTGGCCTTTGCTAGTTGAGGCCAAGCCCTGAGAGTATTGAATATCGCTCTCAGTTCCAGAATGTTTATTGGGAGAAGAGACTCTTCCCGAGACCATAGCCCCTGAGCTTTCAGGGAGTCCCAGACCGCGCCCCAGCCCACTAGACTGGCGTCGGTCGTGACGATGACCCACTCTGGTCTGCGGAAGCTCATTCCCTGGGACAGGTGATCCTGGGTTAGCCACCAACGGAGTGAGTCTCTGGTCTTCTGATCTACTTGAATCACTGGAGACAAGTCTGTATAGTCCCCATTCCACTGTTTCAGCATGCACAGTTGTAATGGTCTTAGATGAATTCGCGCAAAAGGAACTATGTCTATTGCTGCAACCATCAACCCTACTATTTCCATGCACTGAGCTATGGAAGGTCGTGGAACAGAGTGAAGAACTTGACAAGCGTTTAGAAGTTTTGACTTTCTGGCATCTGTCAGGAAAATCTTCATTTCTAAAGAATCTATTATTGTCCCCAAGAAAGGAACTCTTGTCGACGGAGACAGGGAACTTTTTTCTATGTTCACTTTCCATCCGTGAGATCTGAGAAAGGCCAGAACGATGTCTGTGTGAGCCTTTGCCTTTGAAATAGACGAAGCTTGTATCAGAATGTCATCCAAGTAAGGTGCCACTGCAATGCCCCTTGGTCTTAGAACCGCTAGAAGGGACCCGAGTACCTTTGTGAAAATCCTTGGAGCAGTGGCTAGCCCGAATGGGAGAGCCACGAACTGGTAATGTTTGTCCAGAAAGGCGAACCTTAGGAACTGATGATGATCTTTGTGGATAGGAATATGTAGATACGCATCCTTTAGATCCACGGTAGTCATAAATTGACCCTCCTGGATTGTAGGTAAAATCGTTCGAATAGTTTCCATTTTGAACGATGGCACTCTGAGAAATTTGTTTAGGATCTTTAAATCCAGAATTGGTCTGAAAGTTCCCTCTTTTTTGGGAACTACAAACAGATTTGAGTAAAACCCCATTCCTTGTTCCACGGTTGGAACTGGGTGTATCACTCCCATTTTTAACAGGTCTTCTACACAATGTAAGAATGCCTGTCTCTTTATTTGGTTTGAAGATAAGTGAGACATGTGGAACCTTCCCCTTGGGGGTAGTTCCTTGAATTCCAGAAGATAACCCTGAGAAACTATTTCTAGTGCCCAGGGATCCTGAACATCTCTTGCACAAGCCTGAGCGAAGAGAGAGAGTCTGCCCCCTACTAGATCCAGTCCCGGATCGGGGGCTACTCCTTCATGCTGTCTTGGTAGCAGCAGCAGGCTTCTTGGCTTGCTTACCCTTGTTCCAGCCTTGCATCGGTTTCCAAGCTGGTTTGGTTTGTGAAGCATTACCCTCTTGTCTAGAGGCTGCAGAGTTGGAGGCCGGTCCGTTCCTGAAATTGCGAAAGGAACGAAAATTAGACTTATTCTTGGCCTTGAAAGGCCTATCTTGTGGGAGGGAGTGGCCCTTACCCCCAGTGATGCCTGAGATAATCTCTTTCAATTCTGGCCCAAAAAGGGTTTTACCCTTAAAAGGGATATTAAGCAATTTTGTCTTGGAAGATACATCCGCTGACCAAGACTTTAGCCAGAGCGCTCTGCGCGCCACAACTGCAAACCCCGAATTTTTCGCCGCTAATCTAGCTAACTGCAAAGCGGCATCTAAAATAAAGGAATTAGCTAACTTAAGTGTGTGAATTCTGTCCATAACCTCCTCATACAGAGTCTCTCTACTAAGCGACTTTTCTAGTTCCTCGAACCAGAACCACGCTGCTGTAGTGACAGGAATAATGCACGAAATAGGTTGCAGGAGGTAACCTTGCTGTACAAAAATCTTTTTAAGCAAACCCTCCAATTTTTTATCCATAGGATCTTTGAAAGCACAATTATCCTCAATAGGAATAGTAGTGCGCTTGGCTAGTGTAGAAACTGCCCCCTCGACCTTAGGGACTCTCTGCCATAAGTCCTTTCTGGGGTCGACCATAGGAAATAATTTCTTAAATATAGGAGGGGGGAGAAAAGGTATGCCAGGCTTCTCCCACTCCTTATTCACTATGTCCGCCACCCGCTTGGGTATAGGAAAAGCGTTGGGGTGCACCGGAACCTCTAGGAACTTGTCCATCTTGCACAATTTTTCTGGAATGACCAGGTTGTCACAATCATCCAGAGTAGATAGCACCTCCTTAAGCAGTGCGTGGAGATGTTCTAATTTAAATTTAAATGTCACAACATCAGGTTCTGCCTGTTGAGAAATTCTACCTGAATCAGAAATTTCCCCATCTGACAAAACCTCCCTCATGGCCACTTCAGATTGGTGTGAGGGTATGACAGAACAATTATCATCAGCGCCCTCCTGCTCTACAGTGTTTAAAACAGAGCAATCGCGCTCTCTCTGAAATGCAGGCATTTTGGATAAAATATTTGCTATGGAGTTATCCATTACTGCCGTCAATTGTTGCATAGTAACAAGCATTGGCGCGCTAGAAGTACTAGGGGTCTCCTGCGTGGGCAAAACTGGTGTAGACACAGAAGGAGATGATGTAGAACTATGTCTACTCCCTTCATCTGATGAATCATCTTGGGCAACTTTACTATCTGTGGCAGTACTGTCCTTACTTTGTTTAGACGCTATGGCACAATTATCACACAATTTTGAAGGGGGAGACACATTGTCTTCCATACATAAAGAACATAGTTTATCTGAAGGCACAGACATGTTAAACAGGCTTAAACTTGTCAATAAAGTACAAAAACCGTTTTAAAACAAAACCGTTACTGTCTCTTTAAATTTTAAACACGGCACACTTTATTACTGAATATGTGAAAAACTATGAAGGAATTGGTCAAATTTAACCAAATTTTCACCACAGTGTCTTAAAGCATTCGAAGCATTGCACCCCAAATTTCAGACCTTTAACCTTTAAAATGAGGAAACCGGAGCCGGTTACAGTTTTAACCCCTCTACAGTCCTAGCTACAGCCTTTGCTGCGACTTTACCAAACCCAGGGGGGTATACGATACCAAATGAAGCCTTCTAGGAACCTTTTCAATTACTTTCAGACCCACACACATGCAGCTGCATGTCCTGCTCTCAAAAGTAACTGCGCAGTAATGGCGCGAAAATGAGGCTCTGCCTACTACAGAGAAGGCCCTTCCTGACTGGGAAGGTGTCTAAACGAGTGCCTGACGTAAAAAAAACGTTCCCCAAAGTTTATAAAGTGTGAATTTCAACATCAAGCTGTATAAAATGCCCAAATAAAGCAATCGATCTAGCCCATAAAAGTGTCTACCAGTTTTATAGCCCATATTAAGCCCTTTATTCTGTTTGAGACTAAGAAAATGGCTTACCAGTCCCCATGAGGGGAAATGACAGCCTTCCAGCATTACACAGTCTTGTTAGAAATATGGCTAGTCATACCTTAAGCAGAAAAGTCTGCCAACTGTTTCCCCCAACTGAAGTTATCTCATCTCAACAGTCCTCTGTGGAAACAGCAAACGATTTTAGTTACTGCTGCTAAAATCATATTCCTCTCACAAACAGAACTCTTCATCTTTTTCTGTTTCAGAGTAAATAGTACATACCAGCACTATTTTAAAATAACAAACTCTTGATAGTAGAATAAAAAACTACAACTAAACACCACATACTCTTCACCATCTCCGTGGAGATGCTGCTTGTTCAGCGGCAAAGAGAATGACTGGGGTGGGCGGAGCCTAGGAGGGACTATATGCACAGCTTTTGCTGTGCTCTTTGCCATTTCCTGTTGGGGAAGAGAATATTCCCACAAGTTATGGATGACGCTGTGGACCAAACACACCAATGTTGGAGAAATGACTATAAATACACCCCTCACCACACCCACATTTCAGTTTTACAAACTTTGCCTCCTACGGAGGTGGTGAAGTAAGTTTGTGCTTGATTTTCTTCTGTGATAAGCGCTTCTCAGCATTTTGAAGCCCGATTCCACTCAGAGTACAGTGTTTGTCAGAGGTATGTGAAGAGCGTATCGCCTATTGATTCTATGGTTTTCCTCACGGGAGATCTTTTTCATAGGTTCTCTGTTATCGGTCGTAGAGATTCATCTCCTACCTCCCTTTTCAGATTGACGGTATACTCTCATATTCCATTATCTCTACTGATACTTTTTCAGTACTGGTTTGGCTATCTGCTATATGTGGATGGGTGTCTTTCGTTAAGTATGTTTTCATTACTTAAGACACTCTCAGCTATGGTTTGGCACTTTATGCATTAATATAAAGTTTTAAATATATGTATTGTACTTATATTTGCCATGAGTCAGGTTTATGTATATTTCCTTTTGCAGACCATCAGTTTCAAAATTGGGAAACATATTTAAGTTATTTTTTCTTACCTGGGGTATAGTCTTTTCTTCAAATTGACTGCTTTTCCAGTAATTTTCGCGGGCAAAATGCGGATATTTATTGCGTCATTCTTTGCGCGAGAATTTTTTTTTGCCGCAAAGGTACCTTTGGTGACGCAAATTTATCATTTCTGACATCTTAGTTGATGCCAGGTTTCCTTGCACAAGGTTGCGTCTGCCATGACGCGAGTTGCGTCATTTCCGGATATTGTAAGCACCAAAAAATTTCCTTTTGCGTTGAACGTCATACTTGGAGCCAAATAATTTAATTATTTAAACCCCACTTCCTATATGCCTCTTGCCTTTTTTATGCTCAGAGGGCTATGCTGTTTGCATTTTTTCGAATTCCTGAAACTGCCATATAAGGAAATTGTTCATTTTGCTTTATATGTTGTTTTTTTCTCTTACACTTGCAGGATGTCTCAATCTGATCCTGTCTCAGAAACCACTGTTGGAACCCTGCTGCCTGCTAACAGTTCTACCAAAGATAACAATATCTGTTGTAAGTTAGCAAAGGTATCTCCAGCGGTAGTATGTAACAGTTGTCATGATAAGCTTTTACATGCAGATAATGTATCCATCATGTACATTAGATGTTGTTCCTTCAACATCTAATGTACATGATATCGCTGTGAATATAAAATATTTTATTGCTGATGCGATTCAGAAGGCTTTGTCTGCTATTCTGCATTCTAATAAACATAAAAGGTATTTTAAAACTTCTCATAAAGTTGATGAAATTTCAAATGACCGACAACATACTGAATTCAGTATGAATTCAGAAGATCCTACCTCAGATATTGACACTGACAAATCTATGTATCTCTTTAAGATGGAGTATATTTGTTCTTTGTTAAGAGAGGTGTAGATTACTTTGGATATTGAGGAAACTAGTCTTCTTGATACTAAAACTAGTAAACGTTTAAATTCTGTTTATAAGCCTCCTGTGGTTACTCCAGAGGTTGTTTCAGTTTCTGATGCTATTTATGATATGATTTCAAAAGAATGGAATAGGCCTGGTACTTCTTTTATTCCTTCTTCTAGGTTTAAAAACTTGTATCCTTTGCCAGCAGTTAGATTAGCGTTTTGGGAAAAAATCCCCAAAGTTGATGGGGCTATTTCTACTCTTGCCAAACGTACTACTATTCCTATGGAAGATAGTACTTCTTTTAAGGACCCTTTAGATAGGAAACTTGAATCTTATCCAAGGAAAGCTTATTTATTTTCTGGCTACATTCTTAGGCCTGTTATATCCATGGCTGATGTTGCAGCTGCATCAACTTTTTGGTTGGAAAGCTTAGAGCAACAGGAAAAAGATCCTGATTTGTCTAGCATTGTTTGCTTGCTTCAACATGCTAATCATTTTATCTGTGATGCTATTTTTGATATCATCAAAATTGATATTAAATCTATGTATTTAGCTATTTTAGCTAGAAGAGCTTTGTGGCTCAAATATTGGAATGTTGACATGGTATCTATATCTAGATTACTATCTCTTTCTTTCCAAGGTAACAATTTATTTGGTTCTCAGTTGGATTCAATTATTTCAACTGTCACTGGGGGGAGGGAGTTTTTTTTTACGTCAGGATAAAAGATCTAAGGCTAAATTCTAAAGCTTCTAATCGTTTTTGTTCATATTCGACAGAATAAGGAACCGAAAGTCAATCCTTCCCCCAAATAATCTGGTTCCATTTGGAAACCTTCTTCAAGTTGGAATAAATCCAAGCCTTTAAAGAAACCAAAGCCAGCCCCCAAGTACGCATGAAGGTGCGGCCCTCATTCCAGCTCAGCTGGTGGGGGGGCAGATTAAAATTTTTCCAAAACATTTAGGAAGATTTTGTCCAAAATCGATGGATTCAGAGTATTGTCTCTTAAGGGTATCGAATTGTATTCAGAGTAAGACCTCCTGTGAGAAGATTTTTTCTCTCACGCATTCCAGCAAATCCAGTGAAGGCTCAGGCTTTTCTGAAGTGTGTTTCAAATCTACAGCTTTCAGGGGTAATTATACCAGTTCCGTTTCAGGAACAGGATCTGGGCTTTTATTCAAATGTATTCATTATCCCAAAGAAAGAAAATTCATTCAGGCCAGTTCTGGATCTGAAAATTTTGAATCTTTTTGTAAGAGTGCTAACTTTTAAAATGGTGACTATAAGGACTATTCTGCCGTTTGTTCAGCAAGGTCATTATATGTCCACAATAGACTTACAGGATGCATATCTTCATATTCCGATTCATCCAGACCAATATTGGTTTCTGAGATTCTCTTTTCTAGACAAGCATTACCAATTTGTCGCTCTTCCATTTGGCCAAGCGACAGCTCCAATAATTTTTTCAAAGAATCTTGGTGCCCTACTCTCTGTAATCAGAGAGTAAGGCACCGCGATTCTTTGAAAAAGTGTTTCCTTATTTGGACGATATCTTGGTACTAGCTCAGTCTTTACATTCTGCCGAATCTCACACAAATCTACTAGTGTTGTTTCTTCAAAAGACATAATTGGAGGATTAATTTACCAAAAAGTTCCTTGATTCCTGAGACAAGGGTCACCTTTTTAGGTTTCTAGATACATTCAGTGTCCATGATTCTGTCTCTAACCGCTTATATCTTCCCGACTCTAGTTCTTCTTCCAAGAGTGATCTCCAAGAAAATCATGGAACAATCGTTTGTGTTTCTGTTAGCACCAGCATGCCCTCACAGGTGCTGGTATGCAGATCTTGTCCAGATGTCCAGTTGCCAACCTTGGCCACTTCCTTTAAGACAAGACCTTCTGTCTCAAGGACCGTTTTTCCATCAGGATATGCAATTGTTAAATTTGAAGGTATGGAAATTGAATACTTAGTGCTTAGTCATAGAGGTTTCTCTGACTCAGTGATTGATACTATGTTACATGCTCGTAAATCTGTTTCTAGGAAGATTTATTATCAAGTTTGAAAGACTTATATTTCATGGTGTCCTTCTCATAAATTCTCCTGGCATTCTTTTAAAATTTACAGTTTCTTCAGGATGGTCTGGATAAAGGTTTGTCTGCAAGTACTTTGAAGGGACAAATCTCTGCTCTGTTTTATTTAACAGAAAGATTGCTAAGCTTCCTAATATTCACCGTTTTGTGCAGGCTTTGGTCAAGACTGTCATTAAATCAATCTCTCCTCCTTGGATTCATTTGGTTTTGAAGGCATTACAGGCTCCTCCTTTTGAGCCTATGCATTCTTTGGATATTAAACTACTTTCTTGGAAAGTGTTGTTCCTTTTGGCTATCTCTTCTGCTAGAAGAGTTTCCGAATTATCTGCTCTCTCTTATGAGTCTCTTTTTCTGATTTTCCACCAGTTTTGTGGACTTCATTTAAATTTTTACCTAAAGTTGTGAATTCCAACAACATTAATAGGGAAATTGCTGTCCCCTCTTTGTGTCCTAATCCTAAGAATTCTTTGGAGAGATCCTTACATTTTCTGGATGTTCTAAGAGCTTTGTTGTCTTTTCTGGTTCTAGGAAAGGTCAGAAAGTGTCTGCCATTTCCTTGGCATCCTGGTTAAAGCTTTTGATTCATCAGGCTTATTTGGAGTCGGGTTGATCAGATTTGCAAAGCAGCAACTTAAATTCTACCGTTTTGATGTATTTGCCTCTTCAGAAGCAGTTTTTCAGGCAGCTGTTTCAGTTTGATTCCTCTGCTTATGCTTTTTCTTTTCAATTATGAGAAATACTTATTTATTTGGATGTGGATTTAATTTTTTCAGCGGAAAATGGCTGTTTTTATTTTTATCCCTCCCTCTTCTAGTGACTCTTCTGTGGAGTACCACATCTTGGGTATTACTATCCCATACGTCACTAGCTCATGGACTCTTGCCAATTACATGAAAGAAAACATAATTTATGTAAAAAACATAATTTATGTAAGAACTTACCTGATAAATTCATTTCTTTCATATTAGCAAGAGTCCATGAGCTAGTGACGTATGGGATATACATTCCTACCAGGAGGGGCAAAGTTTCCCAAACCTTAAAATGCCTATAAATACACCCCTCACCACACCCACAATTCAGTTTAACGAATAGCCAAGAAGTGGGGTGATAAGAAAAAGTGCGAAAGCATATAAAATAAGGAATTGGAATAATTGTGCTTTATACAAAAAAATCATAACCACCACAAAAAAAGGGCGGGCCTCATGGACTCTTGCTAATATGAAAGAAATGAATTTATCAGGTAAGTTCTTACATAAATTATGTTTTCTTTCATGTAATTAGCAAGAGTCCATGAGCTAGTGACGTATGGGATAATGACTACCCAAGATGTGGATCTTTCCACACAAGAGTCACTAGAGAGGGAGGGACAAAATAAAGACAGCCAATTCCTGCTGAAAATAATCCACACCCAAAATAAAGTTTAATGAAAAACATAAGCAGAAGATTCAAACTGAAACCGCTGCCTGAAGTACTTTTCTACCAAAAACTGCTTCAGAAGAAGAAAATACATCAAAATGGTAGAATTTAGTAAAAGTATGCAAAGAGGACCAAGTTGCTGCTTTGCAAATCTGATCAACCGAAGCTTCATTCCTAAACGCCCAGGAAGTAGAAACTGACCTAGTAGAATGAGCTGTAATTTTCTGAGGCGGAGTTTTACCCGACTCAACATAGGCAAGATGAATTAAAGATTTCAACCAAGATGCCAAAGAAATGGCAGAAGCATTCTGGCCTTTTCTAGAACCGGAAAAGATAACAAATAGACTAGAAGTCTTTCGGAAAGATTTAGTAGCTTCAACATAATATTTCAAAGCTCTAACAACATCCAAAGAATGCAACGATTTCTCCTTAGAATTCTTAGGATTAGGACATAATGAAGGAACCACAATTTCTCTACTAATGTTGTTGGAATTCAAAACTTTAGGTAAAAATTCAAAAGAAGTTCGCAACACCGCCTTATCCTGATGAAAAGTCAGAAAAGGAGACTCACAAGAAAGAGCAGATAATTCAGAAACTCTTCTGGCAGAAGAGATGGCCAAAAGGAACAAAACTTTCCAAGAAAGTAATTTAATGTCCAATGAATGCATAGGTTCAAATGGAGGAGCTTGAAGCGCCCCCAGAACCAAATTCAAACTCCAAGGAGGAGAAATTGACTTAATGACAGGCTTTATACGAACCAAAGCTTGTACAAAACAATGAATATCAGGAAGAATAGCAATCTTTCTGTGAAAAAGAACAAAAAGAGCAGAGATTTGTCCTTTCAAGGAACTTGCAGACAAACCCTTATCTAAACCATCCTGAAGAAACTGTAATACTCTCGGTATTCTAAAAGAATGCCAAGAAAAATGATGAGAAAGACACCAAGAAATATAAGTCTTCCAGACTCTATAATATATCTCTCTAGATACAGATTTACGAGCCTGTAACATAGTATTAATCACAGAGTCAGAGAAACCTCTGTGACCAAGAATTAAGCGTTCAATCTCCATACCTTTAAATTTAAGGATTTCAGATCCCGATGGAAAAAAGGACCTTGAGACAGAAGGTCTGGTCTTAACGGAAGAGTCCACGGTTGGCAAGAGGCCATCCGGACAAGATCCGCATACCAAAACCTGTGAGGCCATGCTGGAGCTACCAGCAGAACAAACAAGCATTCCTTCAGAATCTTGGAGATTACTCTTGGAAGAAGAACTAGAGGCGGAAAGATATAGGCAGGATGATACTTCCAAGGAAGTGATAATGCATCCACTGCCTCCGCCTGAGGATCCCGGGATCTGGACAGATACCTGGGAAGTTTCTTGTTTAGATGAGACGCCATCAGATCTATTTCTGGAAGTTCCCACATTTGAACAATCTGAAGAAATACCTCTGGGTGAAGAGACCATTCGCCCGGATGCAACGTTTGGCGACTGAGATAATCCGCTTCCCAATTGTCTATACCTGGGATATGAACCGCAGAGAGTAGACAGGAGCTGGATTCCGCCCAAACCAAAATTCGAGATACTTCTTTCATAGCTAGAGGACTGTGAGTCCCTCCTTGATGATTGATGTATGCCACAGTTGTGACATTGTCTGTCTGAAAACAAATGAACGATTCTTCAGAAGAGGCCAAAACTGAAGAGCTCTGAAAATTGCACGGAGTTCCAAAATATTGATCGGTAATCTCACCTCCTGAGATTCCCAAACTCCTTGTGCCGTCAGAGATCCCCACACAGCTCCCCAACCTGTGAGACTTGCATCTGTTGAAATTACAGTCCAGGTCGGAAGCACAAAAGAAGCCCCCTGAATTAAACGATGGTGATCTGTCCACCACGTTAGAGAGTGTCGAACAATCGGTTTTAAAGATATTAATTGAGATATCTTTGTGTAATCCTTGCACCATTGATTCAACATACAGAGCTGAAGATGTCGCATGTGAAAACGAGCAAAGGGGATCGCGTCCGATGCAGCAGTCATAAGACCTAGAATTTCCATGCATAAGGCTACCGAAGGGAATGATTGTGACTGAAGGTTTCGACAAGCTGTAATTAATTTTAGACGTCTCTTGTCTGTTAAAGACAGAGGCATGGACACTGAATCCATCTGGAAACCCAGAAAGGTTACCCTTGTCTGAGGAATCAATGAACTTTTTGGTAAATTGATCCTCCAACCATGATCTTGAAGAAACAACACAAGTCGATTCGTATGAGATTCTGCTAAATGTAAAGACTGAGCAAGTACCAAGATATCGTCCAAATAAGGAAATACCACAATACCCTGTTCTCTGATTACAGACAGAAGGGCACCGAGAACCTTTGTAAAAATTCTTGGAGCTGTAGCTAGGCCAAACGGCAGAGCCACAAACTGGTAATGCTTGTCCAGAAAAGAGAATCTCAGGAACTGATAATGATCTGGATGAATCGGAATATGCAGATATGCATCCTGTAAATCTATTGTGGACATATAATTCCCTTGCTGAACAAAAGGCAAGATAGTCCTTACAGTTACCATCTTGAACGTTGGTATCCTTACATAACGATTCAATATTTTTAGATCCAGAACTGGTCTTAAGGAATTCTCCTTCTTTGGTACATTGAAGAGATTTGAATAAAACCTCATCCCCTGTTCCGGAACTGGAACTGGCATAATTACTCCAGTCAACTCTAGATCTGAAACACAATTCAGAAATGCTTGAGCTTTTACTGGATTTACTGGGACACGGGAAAGAAAAAATCTCTTTGCAGGAGGTCTCATCTTGAAACCAATTCTGTACCCTTCTGAAACAATGTTCTGAATCCAAGGATTGTGAACAGAATTGATCCAAATTTCCTTGAAAAAACGTAACCTGCCCCCTACCAGCTGAGCTGGAATGAGGGCCGCACCTTCATGTGGACTTAGAAGCAGGCTTTGCCTTTCTAGCTGGCTTGGATTTATTCCAGACTGGAGATGGTTTCCAAACTGAAACTGCTCCTGAGGATGAAAGATCAGGCTTTTGTTCTTTGTTGAAACGAAAGGAACGAAAACGATTATTAGCCCTGTTTTTACCTTTAGATTTTTTATCCTGTGGTAAAAAAGTTCCTTTCCCACCAGTAACAGTTGAAATAATAGAATCCAACTGAGAACCAAATAATTTGTTACCCTGGAAAGAAATAGAAAGTAGAGTTGATTTAGAAGCCATATCAGCATTCCAAGTTTTAAGCCATAAAGCTCTTCTAGCTAAAATAGCTAGAGACATAAACCTGACATCAACTCTGATATCAAAAATGGCATCACAGATAAAATTATTAGCATGCTGAAGAAGAATAATAATATCATGAGAATCATGATGTGTTACTTGTTGCGCTAAAGTTTCCAACCAAAAAGTTGAAGCTGCAGCAACATCAGCCAAAGATATAGCAGGTCTAAGAAGATTACCTGAACACAGATAAGCTTTTCTTAGAAAGGATTCAATTTTCCTATCTAAAGGATCCTTAAACGAAGTACCATCTGACGTAGGAATAGTAGTACGTTTAGCAAGGGTAGAAATAGCCCCATCAACTTTAGGGATTTTGTCCCAAAATTCTAATCTGTCAGACGGCACAGGATATAATTGCTTAAAACGTTTAGAAGGAGTAAATGAATTACCCAATTTATCCCATTCTTTGGAAATTACTGCAGAAATAGCATTAGGAACAGGAAAAACTTCTGGAATAACCACAGGAGCTTTAAATACCTTATCCAAACGTTTAGAATTAGTATCAAGAGGACCAGAATCCTCTATTTCTAAAGCAATTAGTACTTCTTTAAGTAAAGAACGAATAAATTCCATTTTAAATAAATATGAAGATTTATCAGCATCAACCTCTGAGACAGAATCCTCTGAACCAGAAGAGTCATCAGAATCAGAATGATGATGTTCATTTAAAAATTCATCTGTAGGGAGAGAAGTTTTAAAAGATTTTTTACGTTTACTAGGAGGAGAAATAACAGACATAGCCTTCTTTATGGATTCAGAAACAAAATCTCTTATGTTATCAGGAACATTCTGCACCTTAGATGTTGAAGGAACTGCAACAGGCAATGGTACTTTACTAAAGGAAATATCATCTGCATTAACAAGTTTGTCATGACAATCAATACAAACAACAGCCGGAGGAATAGCTACCAAAAATTTACAGCAGATACACTTAGCTTTGGTAGATCCAGCACTAGACAGCGATTTTCCTGTAGTATCTTCTGACTCAGATGCAACGTGAGACATCTTGCAATATGTAAGACAAAAAAACAACATATAAAGCAAAATTGATCAAATTCCTTAAATGACAGTTTCAGGAATAGGAAAGAATGCCAAGAACAAGCTTCTAGCAACCAGAAGCAATAAAAAATGAGACTTAAATAATGTGGAGATAAAAGCGACGCCCATATTTTTTAGCGCCAAATCAGACGCCCACATTATTTGGCGCCTAAATGCTTTTGGCGCCAAAATGACGCCACATCCGGAACGCCGACATCTTTGGCGCAAAATAACGTCAAAAAAATGACGCAACTTCCGGCGACACGTATGACGCCGGAACGGAAAAGAATTTTGGCGCCAAAAAGTCCGCGCCAAGAATGACGCAATAAAATGAAGCATTTTCAGCCCCCGCGAGCCTAACAGCCCACAGGGAAAAAAGTGTCAAATTTTTGAAGGTAAGAAAAAAATGATTAATTCAAATGCATTATCCCAAATATGAAACTGACTGTCTGAAAAATAAGGAAAGTTGAACATTCTGAGTCAAGGCAAATAAATGTTTGAATACATATATTTAGAACTTTACAAACAAAGTGCCCAACCATAGCTTAGAGTGTCACAGAAAATAAGATTTACTTACCCCAGGACACTCATCTACATGTTTGTAGAAAGCCAAACCAGTACTGAAACGAGAATCAGCAGAGGTAATGGTATATATAAGAGTATATCGTCGATCTGAAAAGGGAGGTAAGAGATGAATCTCTACGACCGATAACAGAGAACCTATGAAATAGACCCCGTAGAAGGAGATCACTGCATTCAAATAGGCAATACTCTCTTCACATCCCTCTGACATTCACTGCACGCTGAGAGGAAAACCGGGCTCCAACTTGCTGCGGAGCGCATATCAACGTAGAATCTAGCACAAACTTACTTCACCACCTCCATCGGAGGCAAAGTTTGTAAAACTGAATTGTGGGTGTGGTGAGGGGTGTATTTATAGGCATTTTGAGGTTTGGGAAACTTTGCCCCTCCTGGTAGGAATGTATATCCTATACGTCATACGTCACTAGCTCATGGACTCTTGCTAATTACATGAAAGAAAAAGTGCCTAACCATAGCTTAGAGTGTCACAGAAAATAAGCTTACTTACTTACCCCAGGACACTCATCTACATGTTGTAGAAAGCCAAACCAGTACTGAAACGAAAATCAGCAGAGGTAATGGTATATATATATGAGTATATCGTCGATCTGAAAAGGGAGGTAAGAGATGAATCTCTACGACCGATAACAGAGAACCTATGAAATAGACCCCGTAGAAGGAGATCATTGCATTCAAATAGGCAATACTCTCCTCACATCCCTCTGACATTCACTGCACGCTGAGAGGAAAACCGGGCTCCAACCTGCTGCGGAGCGCATATCAACGTAGAATCTAGCACAAACTTACTTCACCACCTCCATAGGAGGCAAAGTTTGTAAAACTGAATTGTGGGCGTGGTGAGGGGTGTATTTATAGGCATTTTAAGTTTTGGGAAACTTTGCCCCTCCTGGTAGGAATGTATATCCCATACGTCACTAGCTCATGGACTCTTGCTAATTACATGAAAGAAACTTAGCTGATAAATTCATTTCTTTCATATTGGCAAGAGTCCATGAGACCCACCCTTTTTATGGTGGTTATGTTTTTTGTATAAAGCCCAATTATATTTCTCCAACATAGGTGTGTCCGGTCCACGGCGTCATCCTTACTTGTGGGATATTCTCTTCCCCAACAGGAAATGGCAAAGAGCCCAGCAAAGCTGGTCACATGATCCCTCCTAGGCTCCGCCTACCCCAGTCATTCTCTTTGCCGTTGTACAGGCAACATCTCCACGGAGATGGCTTAGAGTTTTTTAGTGTTTAACTGTAGTTTTTCATTATTCAATCAAGAGTTTGTTATTTTCAAATAGTGCTGGTACGTACTATTTACTCAGAAACAGAAAAGAGATGAAGAATTCTGTTTGTATGAGGAAAATGATTTTAGCAACCGTAACTAAAATCCATGGCTGTTCCACACAGGACTGTTGAGAGCAATTAACTTCAGTTGGGGGAACAGTGTGCAGTCTCTTACTGCTTGAGGTATGACACATTCTAACAAGACGATGTAATGCTGGAAGCTGTCATTTTCCCTATGGGATCCGGTAAGCCATGTTTATTACGATTGTAAATAAGGGCTTCACAAGGGCTTATTTAAACTGTAGACTTTTTCTGGGCTAAATCGATTGATTATTAACACATATTTAGCCTTGAGGAATCATTTTTTATGGGTATTTTGATATAATAATATCGGCAGGCACTGTTTTAGACACCTTATTCTTTAGGGGCTTTCCCAAAGCATAGGCAGAGTCTCATTTTCGCGCCGGTGTTGCGCACTTGTTTTTGAGAGGCATGGCATGCAGTCGCATGTGAGAGGAGCTCTGATACTTATAAAAGACTTCTGAAGGCGTCATTTGGTATCGTATTCCCCTTTGGGTTTGGTTGGGTCTCAGCAAAGCAGATACCAGGGACTGTAAAGGGGTTTAAAGCTTAAAACGGCTCCGGTTCCGTTATTTTAAGGGTTAAAGCTTCCAAAATTGGTGTGCAATATTTTCAAAGCTTTAAGACGCTGTGGTGAAAATTTGGTGAATTTTGAACAATTCCTTCATGTTTTTTCGCAATTGCAGTAATAAAGTGTGTTCAGTTTAAAATTTAAAGTGACAGTAACGGTTTTATTTTAAAACGTTTTTTGTACTTTCTGTTCAAGTTTATGCCTGTTTAACATGTCTGAACTACCAGATAGACTGTGTTCTGAATGTGGGGAAGCCAGAATTCCTATTCATTTAAATAAATGTGATTTATGTGATAATGACAATGATGCCCAAGATGATTCCTCAAGTGAGGGGAGTAAGCATGGTACTGCATCATTCCCTCCTTCGTCTACACGAGTCTTGCCCACTCAGGAGGCCCCTAGTACATCTAGCGCGCCAATACTCCTTACTATGCAACAATTAACGGCTGTAATGGATAATTCTGTCAAAAACATTTTAGCCAAAATGAACCCTTGTCAGCGTAAGCGTGGCTGCTCTGTTTTAGTTACTGAAGAGCATGACGACGCTGATATTAATATCTCTGAAGGGCCCCTAACCCAATCTGAGGGGGCCAGGGAGGTTTTGTCTGAGGGAGAAATTACTGATTTAGGGAACATTTCTCAGCAGGCTGAATCTGATGTGATTACATTTAAATTTAAATTGGAACATCTCCGCATTTTGCTTAAGGAGGTATTATCCACTCTGGATGATTGTGAAAATTTAGTCATCCCAGAGAAACTATGTAAAATGGACAAGTTCCTAGAGGTGCCGGGGCTCCCAGAAGCTTTTCCTATACCCAAGCGGGTGGCGGACATTGTTAATAAAGAATGGGAAAGGCCCGGTATTCCTTTCGTCCCTCCCCCCATATTTAAAAAATTGTTTCCTATGGTCGACCCCAGAAAGGACTTATGGCAGTCAGTCCCCAAGGTCGAGGGAGCGGTTTCTACTTTAAACAAACGCACCACTATTCCCATAGAGGATAGTTGTGCTTTCAAAGATCCTATGGATAAAAAATTAGAAGGTTTGCTTAAAAAGATGTTTGTTCAGCAGGGTTACCTTCTACAACCCATTTCATGCATTGTCCCTGTCACTACTGCCGCATATTTCTGGTTTGATGAACTGCTTAAGGTGCTCGATAGTGACTCTCCTCCTTATGAGGAGATTATGGACAGAATCAATGCTCTCAAATTGGCTAATTCTTTCACTCTAGACGCCTCTTTGCAATTGGCTAAGTTAGCGGCTAAGAATTCTGGGTTTGCTATTGTGGCGCGCAGAGCGCTTTGGTTGAAATCTTGGTCGGCTGATGCGTCTTCCAAGAACAAGCTACTAAACATTCCTTTCAAGGGGAAAACGCTGTTTGGTCCTGACTTGAAAGAGATTATCTCTGATATCACTGGGGGTAAGGGCCACGCCCTTCCTCAGGATCGGCCTTTCAAGGCAAAAAATAGACCTAATTTTCGTCCCTTTCGTAAAAACGGACCAGCCCAAGGTGCTACGTCCTCTAAGCAAGAGGGTAATACTTCTCAGGCCAAGCCAGCTTGGAGACCAATGCAAGGCTGGAACAAGGGAAAGCAGGCCAAGAAACCTGCCACTGCTACCAAGACAGCATGAAATATTGGCCCCCGATCCGGGACCGGATCTGGTGGGGGGCAGACTCTCTCTCTTCGCTCAGGCTTGGGCAAGAGATGTTCTGGATCCTTGGGCGCTAGAAATAGTCTCCCAGGGTTATCTTCTGGAATTCAAGGGACTTCCCCCAAGGGGGAGGTTCCACAGGTCGCAGTTGTCTTCAGACCACATAAAAAGACAGGCGTTCTTACATTGTGTAGAAGACCTGTTAAAAATGGGAGTGATTCATCCTGTTCCATTAAGAGAACAGGGGATGGGGTTCTACTCCAATCTGTTCATAGTTCCCAAAAAAGAGGGAACGTTCAGACCAATCCTAGATCTCAAGATCTTAAACAAATTTCTCAAGGTCCCATCGTTCAAGATGGAAACCATCCGAACTATCCTTCCTTCCATCCAGGAAGGTCAATTCATGACCACGGTGGATTTAAAGGATGCGTATCTACATATTCCTATCCACAAGGAACATCATCGGTTCCTAAGGTTTGCATTCCTGGACAAACATTACCAGTTCGTGGCGCTTCCTTTCGGATTAGCCACTGCTCCAAGGATTTTCACAAAGGTACTAGGGTCCCTTCTAGCGGTGCTAAGACCAAGGGGCATTGCAGTAGTACCTTACCTGGACGACATTCTGATTCAAGCGTCGTCCCTTCCTCAAGCAAAGGCTCACACGGACATTGTCCTGGCCTTTCTCAGATCTCACGGCTGGAAAGTGAACGTGGAAAAGAGTTCTCTATCCCCGTCAACAAGGGTTCCCTTCTTGGGAACAATTATAGACTCCTTAGAAATGAGGATCTTTCTAACAGAGGCCAGAAAAACAAAGCTTCTGGACTCTTGTCGGATACTTCATTCCGTTCCTCTTCCTTCCATAGCTCAGTGCATGGAAGTGATCGGGTTGATGGTGGCGGCGATGGACATAGTTCCTTTTGCGCGCATTCATCTAAGACCATTACAACTGTGCATGCTCAGTCAGTGGAATGGGGACTATACAGACTTGTCTCCGAAGATACAAGTAAATCAGAAGACCAGAGACTCACTCCGTTGGTGGCTGTCCCTGGACAATCTGTCTCAAGGGATGATGTTCCACAGACCAGAGTGGGTCATTGTCACGACCGACGCCAGTCTGATAGGCTGGGGCGCGGTCTGGGGATCCCTGAAAGCTCAGGGTCTTTGGTCTCGGGAAGAATCTCTTCTACCGATAAATATTCTGGAACTGAGAGCGATATTCAATGCTCTCCAGGCCTGGCCCCAGCTTGCGAGGACCAGGTTCATACGGTTTCAATCAGACAACATGACGACTGTTGCGTACATCAACCATCAGGGGGGAACAAGGAGTTCCCTAGCGATGGAAGAAGTAACCAAAATAATTCTTTGGGCGGAGTCTCACTCCTGCCACCTGTCTGCTATCCACATCCCAGGAGTGGAAAATTGGGAAGCGGATTTTCTGAGTCGGCAGACATTGCATCCGGGGGAGTGGGAACTCCATCCGGAAATCTTTGCCCAAGTCACTCACCTGTGGGGCATTCCAGACATGGATCTGATGGCCTCTCGTCAGAACTTCAAAGTTCCTTGCTACGGGGCCAGATCCAGGGATCCCAAGGCGGCTCTAGTGGATGCACTAGTGGCACCTTGGACCTTCAAACTAGCTTATGTGTTCCCGCCATTTCCTCTCATCCCCAGGCTGATAGCCAGGATCAAGCAGGAGAGGGCGTCGGTGATCTTGATAGCTCCTGCGTGGCCACGCAGGACTTGGTATGCAGATCTGGTGAATATGTCATCGGCTCCACCTTGGAAGCTACCTTTGAGACGAGACCTTCTTGTTCAGGGTCCGTTCGAACATCCGAATCTGGTTTCACTCCAGCTGACTGCTTGGAGATTGAACGCTTGATTTTATCGAAGCGAGGATTCTCAGATTCTGTTATCGATACTCTTGTTCAGGCCAGAAAGCCTGTGACTAGAAAGATTTACCACAAAATTTGGAAAAAATATATCTGTTGGTGTGAATCTAAGGGATTCCCTTGGGACAAGGTTAAGATTCCTAGGATTCTATCCTTCCTTCAAGAAGGATTGGAAAAAGGATTATCTGCAAGTTCCCTGAAGGGACAGATTTCTGCCTTGTCGGTATTACTTCACAAAAAGCTGGCAGCTGTGCCAGATGTTCAAGCCTTTGTGCAGGCTCTGGTTAGAATCAAGCCTGTTTACAAACCTTTGACTCCTCCTTGGAGTCTCAATTTAGTTCTTTCAGTTCTTCAGGGGGTTCCGTTTGAACCCTTACATTCCGTTGATATTAAGTTATTATCTTGGAAAGTTTTGTTTTTAGTTGCGATTTCTTCTGCCAGAAGAGTCTCAGAATTATCTGCTCTGCAGTGTTCTCCTCCTTATCTGGTGTTCCATGCAGATAAGGTGGTTTTACGTACTAAACCTGGTTTTCTTCCAAAAGTTGTTTCTAACAAAAACATTAACCAGGAGATTATCGTACCTTCTCTGTGTCCGAAACCAGTTTCAAAGAAGGAACGTTTGTTGCACAATTTGGATGTTGTTCGCGCTCTAAAATTCTATTTAGATGCTACAAAGGATTTTAGACAAACATCTTCCTTGTTTGTTGTTTATTCAGGTAAAAGGAGAGGTCAAAAAGCAACTTCTACCTCTCTCTCTTTTTGGATTAAAAGCATCATCAGATTGGCTTACGAGACTGCCGGACGGCAGCCTCCCGAAAGAATCACAGCTCATTCCACTAGGGCTGTGGCTTCCACATGGGCCTTCAAGAACGAGGCTTCTGTTGATCAGATATGTAGGGCAGCGACTTGGTCTTCACTGCACACTTTTACCAAATTTTACAAGTTTGATACTTTTGCTTCTTCTGAGGCTATTTTTGGGAGAAAGGTTTTGCAAGCCGTGGTGCCTTCCATTTAGGTGACCTGATTTGCTCCCTCCCTTCATCCGTGTCCTAAAGCTTTGGTATTGGTTCCCACAAGTAAGGATGACGCCGTGGACCGGACACACCTATGTTGGAGAAAACAGAATTTATTTTTACCTGATAAATTTCTTTCTCCAACGGTGTGTCCGGTCCACGGCCCGCCCTGGTTTTTTTTTTTAATCAGGTCTGATATTTTATTTTCTTTAACTACAGTCACCACGGTACCATATGGTTTCTCCTATGCAAATATTCCTCCTTAACGTCGGTCGAATGACTGGGGTAGGCGGAGCCTAGGAGGGATCATGTGACCAGCTTTGCTGGGCTCTTTGCCATTTCCTGTTGGGGAAGAGAATATCCCACAAGTAAGGATGACGCCGTGGACCGGACACACCGTTGGAGAAAGAAATTTATCAGGTAAACATAAATTCTGTTTTCCAGTTCCTTTTTTGATGCCCTTTACTCCTTTTTCTATAACCCCACTACTTGTCTATTTGTTAAACTGAATTGTGGGTGTGGTGAGGGGTGCATTTATAGGCATTTCGAGGTTTGGGAAACTTTGCCCCTCCTGGTAGGATTGTATATCCCATACGTCACTAGCTAATGGACTCTTGCCAATATGAAAGAAATAAATTTATATATATATATATATATATATATATATATATATATATATATATATATATATACACACACACACACACATATACATACATACATGCGTGCAAGTGATAAACTCCTAGTCGCTTGCACGCAAACATTTGCACTACACTCGTAATCTGGCCCTATATGCATAACATTGTAACAAGCATTGCTGCCAACACTGACACCATATAATGCTCAAGAAATCTGCACACTCGCAAGCTCATCTGAATGTGCTCTCATGTAATGGAGACAAGTTTCATTATAGGATACCAACAGAACCATGTAAATTTGATAACGGATAGCTGCATAGGAAAAGAGAAGTTTCCTATAGGTTTGGTTTGCATCTAGCACCTATTAGTGATTGTTAAAAATGTCAATAATCCACCTATTATTTACATAACCTCAAATGATACTAAAATGTTACCAACAGTTTGTTTTTTATCTAAAGCTTATATATTTGTATCTTAAAGGGCCAGTCTACTCCAGAATTTTTATTTTATAAAGAAAATAATAATCCAGTTATTACCCATTCCCCAGTTTTGTACAACCAACAGTGTAATATTAATATACTTTTTACCTCTGAATACCTTGTTTCTAAGCAGCATGGAAACAGAGTTCTTGTACTATTTTTGCAGGAAGAACTAAGTTCCCCCTGGACAGAGAACAGAAACACTTCAGTAAACACAGCTGCTGCTGGTGGGAGGAGCTGGGAACAGTCTGGTTAGAGGGATAGTGAGATTCTCTAGTAATGGGCAGTAACACTTCCTACAATACACTAAATGCAAGCCTATCAGCGGTCCTGCTGTGTGATCACCCCATACTGTGTGTAGCACATGGTGCTTACAATTCTGTGCGTTTTGCTATGGGGTTATTTAGCTCCCCTCAGCAGAAATAGGTATATTGCACCTTAAGTGGGTAAGACTATGTGAAAGAGGAGGATTCTCCGACCCAAAGGCAACCATTCAACTCTTCATTAGATTTAATTTGCTTTTATTAACCAAAGTGTATAGATTATATACATATAAATACAATGAGTGTTTGTATATATACACACACAACATTATATATTGTGAGGGGGATAGAAGTCTTAGTGAGTTTCCACACTTGTTTTTTTGTAGGACTTACTTGACCCCTGTTTCTAAGCCTCTGCATTTCAGCCAATCAGTGCTGACTGTTAAATAACTCCACGGGAGTGAGCACAATGTTATCTATATGACACAGTTGAACTGTCATTAACTGTGAAAAAATGTCAAAATGCACTGAGATAAGAGGCAGTTCAATGGCTTAGAAATTAGCATATAAGCCTACTTAGGTTTAGCTTTCCACAAAGAATAAAAGAGTACAAAGCAAACCTGATGATAAAAGTAAATTGGAAAGTTGTTTATAATTGAATGCCCTATCTGAATAATGAAAAATTAATTTTGATTAGACTGTCCCTTTAATTTATCTTTCAAATACTTAAAACCATAGAAGAATGGAGGATTGCCCTTAAGAAATATTTCTAGCTTCTAAAATTTGACTGGCAGGAAAAAGAAAAAAAAACTTTACCAATTTAGGCTGAATAAATTGAGTGCATCTCTAGGGCTGTTTGTTAATATCAATTTAAAGCAAAGAAAGAAAAATCCCATTCTACATGTGACAATGACGACTATAATAACAGAATTTATGCTTACCTGATAAATTACTTTCTCCAACGGTGTGTCCGGTCCACGGCGTCATCCTTACTTGTGGGATATTCTCTTCCCCAACAGGAAATGGCAAAGAGTCCCAGCAAAGCTGGTCACATGATCCCTCCTAGGCTCCGCCCACCCCAGTCATTCGACCGACGGACAGGAGGAAATATATATAGGAGAAACCATATGATACCGTGGTGACTGTAGTTAGAGAAAATAATTCATCAGACCTGATTAAAAAACCAGGGCGGGCCGTGGACCGGACACACCGTTGGAGAAAGTAATTTATCAGGTAAGCATAAATTCTGTTTTCTCCAACATTGGTGTGTCCGGTCCACGGCGTCATCCTTACTTGTGGGAACCAATACCAAAGCTTTAGGACACGGATGAAGGGAGGGAGCAAATCAGCTCACCTAAATGGAAGGCACCACGGCTTGCAAAACCTTTCTCCCAAAAATAGCCTCCGAAGAAGCAAAAGTATCAAATTTGTAAAATTTGGCAAAAGTGTGCAGTGAAGACCAAGTCGCTGCCTTACATATCTGGTCAACAGAAGCTTCGTTCTTGAAGGCCCATGTGGAAGCCACAGCCCTAGTGGAGTGAGCTGTGATTCTTTCAGGAGGCTGCCGTCCGGCAGTCTCATAAGCCAATCGGATAATGCTTTTAAGCCAAAAGGAAAGAGGTAGAAGTCGCTTTTTGACCTCTCCTTTTACCAGAAAAAACAACAAACAAGGAAGATGTTTGTCTGAAATCTTTAGTAGCCTCTAAATAGAATTTTAGAGCACGGACTACGTCCAAATTGTGTAACAAACGTTCCTTCTTTGAAACTGGATTCGGACACAAAGAAGGTACAACTATCTCCTGGTTAATATTCTTGTTAGAAACAACCTTTGGTAGAAAACCAGGCTTAGTACGCAAAACCACCTTATCTGCATGGAACACCAGATAGGGCGGAGAACACTGCAGAGCAGATAACTCTGAAACTCTTCTAGCAGAAGAAATTGCAACCAAAAACAAAACTTTCCAAGATAATAACTTAATATCTACGGAATGTAAGGGTTCAAACGGAACCCCTTGAAGAACTGAAAGAACTAGATTTAGACTCCAGGGAGGAGTCAAAGGTCTGTAAACAGGCTTGATCCTAACCAGAGCCTGAACAAATGCTTGAACATCTGGCACAGCTGCCAGTCTTTTGTGAAGTAAAACAGATAAAGCAGAGATCTGTCCCTTCAGAGAACTTGCAGATAATCCTTTCTCCAAACCTTCTTGTAGAAAGGATAGAATCTTAGGAATTTTTATCTTGTTCCATGGGAATCCTTTAGATTCACACCAACAGATATATTTTTTCCATATTTTATGGTAAATTTTTCTAGTTACAGGCTTTCTAGCCTGAATCAGAGTATCTATTACAGAATCTGAAAACCCACGCTTTGATAAAATCAAGCGTTCAATCTCCAAGCCGTCAGTTGGAGGGAAACCAGATTCGGATGTTCGAATGGACCCTGAACAAGAAGGTCCTGTCTCAAAGGTAGCTTCCATGGTGGAGCCGATGACATATTCACCAGGTCTGCATACCAAGTCCTGCGTGGCCACGCAGGAGCTATCAAGATCACCGAGGCCCTCTCCTGATTGATCCTGGCTACCAGCCTGGGGATGAGAGGAAACGGTGGGAATACATAAGCTAGGTTAAAGGTCCAAGGTGCTACTAGTGCATCTACTAGGGTCGCCTTGGGATCCCTGGATCTGGACCCGTAGTAAGGAACCTTGAAGTTCTGACGAGACGCCATCAGATCCATGTCTGGAATGCCCCATAATTGAGTTATTTGGGCAAAGATTTCCGGATGGAGTTCCCACTCCCCCGGATGGAATGTCTGACGACTCAGAAAATCCGCTTCCCAATTTTCCACTCCTGGGATGTGGATCGCAGACAAGTGGCAGGAGTGATCCTCCGCCCATTGAATTATCTTGGTCACTTCTTTCATCGCCAGGGAACTCCTTGTTCCCCCCTGATGATTGATATATGCAACGGTCGTCATGTTGTCTGACTGAAACCTTATGAATTTGGCCTTTGCTAGTTGAGGCCAAGCTCTGAGAGCATTGAATATCGCTCTCAGTTCCAGAATGTTTATCGGGAGAAGAGACTCTTCCCGAGACCATAGACCCTGAGCTTTCAGGGATTCCCAGACCGCGCCCCAGCCCACTAGGCTGGCGTCGGTCGTGACAATGACCCACTCTGGTCTGCGGAAGCTCATTCCCTGTGACAGATTGTCCAGGGTCAGCCACCAACGGAGTGAATCTCTGGTCTTTTGATCTACTTGAATCGTCTGAGACAAGTCTGTATAATCCCCATTCCACTGTCTGAGCATGCACAGTTGTAATGGTCTTAGATGAATTCGTGCAAAAGGAACTATGTCCATTGTTGCAACCATCAATCCTATTACTTCCATGCACTGCGCTATGGAAGGACGAGGAACAGAATGAAGTACTTGACAAGAGCTTAGAAGTTTTGATTTTCTGACCTCTGTCAGAAAAATCCTCATTTCTAAGGAATCTATTATTGTTCCCAAGAAGGGAACTTTTTTCTTTGTTCACCTTCCATCCGTGAGATCTGAGAAAGGCTAGGACGATGTCCGTATGAGCCTTTGCTTTTGACAGGGACGACGCTTGAATCAGGATGTCGTCCAAGTAAGGTACTACTGCAATGCCCCTTGGTCTTAGAACCGCTAGAAGGGACCCTAGTACCTTTGTGAAAATCCTTGGAGCAGTGGCTAATCCAAATGGAAGTGCCACAAACTGGTAATGCTTGTCCAGAAAAGCGGACCTTAGGAACTGATGATGTTCCTTGTGGATAGGAATATGTAGGTACGCATCCTTTAAATCCATGGTAGTCATAAATTGATTTTCCTGGATAGTAGGTAGGATCGTTCGAATAGTTTCCATTTTGAACGATGGTACCCTGAGAAATTTGTTTAGGATCTTTAGATCCAAAATTGGTCTGAATGTTCCCTCTTTTTTGGGAACTATGAACAGATTGGAATAAAATCCCATTCCTTGTTCTCTTATTGGAACTGGATGTATCACTCCCATCTTTAACAGGTCTTCTACACAATGTAAGAATGCCTGTCTCTTTATTTGGTTTGAAGATAATTGAGACCTGTGGAACCTTCCCCTTGGGGGTAGTTCCTTGAATTCCAGGAGATAACCTTGAGAAACTATTTCTAGCGCCCAAGGATCCTGAACATCTCTTGCCCAAGCCTGAGCAAAGAGAGAAAGTCTGCCCCCCACTAGATCCGGTCCGGAATCGGGGGCTATCCCTTCATGCTGTTTTGGTAGCAGTGGTAGGCTTCTTGGCCTGCTTACCCTTGTTCCAGCCTTGCATTGGTTTCCAGGCTGGTTTGGGTTGTGAAGTATTACCCTCTTGCTTAGAGGATACAGAATTAGAGACTGGTCCGTTTCTGCGAAAGGGACGAAAATTAGGCTTATTATTAGCCTTAAAAGACCTATCCTGTGGGAGGGCGTGGCCCTTTCCTCCAGTGATGTCTGAAATAATCTCTTTCAAATCAGGTCCAAATAATGTTTTACCTTTGAAAGGAATGTTAAGCAATTTTGTCTTGGAAGACACATCCGCTGACCAAGACTTTAGCCAAAGCACTCTGCGCGCCACGACAGCAAACCCTGAATTTTTCGCCGCTAATCTAGCTAATTGCAAAGCGGCATCTAAAACAAAAGAGTTAGCCAATTTAAGTGCTTGAACTCTGTCCATAACCTCCTCATACGAAGATTCTTTACTGAGCGATTTTTCTAGTTCCTCGAACCAGAAACACGCTGCCGTAGTGACGGGAACAATGCATGAAATTGGTTGTAGAAGGTAACCTTGCTGTACAAAAATCTTTTTAAGCAAACCCTCTAATTTCTTATCCATAGGATCTTTGAAAGCACAACTATCTTCGATAGGAATAGTAGTGCGTTTGTTTAGAGTAGAAACCGCCCCCTCGACCTTGGGGACTGTCTGCCATAAGTCCTTTCTGGGGTCGACTATAGGAAATAATTTCTTAAATATAGGGGGGGGGGAACAAAAGGTATGCCGGGCCTTTCCCACTCTTTATTTACTATGTCCGCCACCCGCTTGGGTATAGGAAAAGCGTCGGGGGGCACCGGAACCTCTAGGAACTTGTCCATCTTACATAATTTCTCTGGAATGACCAAATTGTCACAATCATCCAGAGTAGATAACACCTCCTTAAGCAGTGCGCGGAGATGTTCTAATTTAAATTTAAATGTCACAACATCAGGTTCAGCTTGATGAGAAATTTTTCCTGAATCTGAAATTTCTCCATCAGACAAAACCTCCCTCATGGCCCCTTGAGATTGGTGTGAGGGTATGTCAGAACAGTTATCATCAGCGTCCTCTTGCTCTTCAGTGTTTAAAACAGAGCAATCGCGCTTTCTCTGATAAGTAGGCATTTTGGATAAAAGATTTGCTATGGAGTTATCCATTACAGCCGTTAATTGTTGCATGGTAATAAGTATTGGCGCACTAGATGTACTAGGGGCCTCCTGTGTGGGCATAACTGGTGTAGACACAGTAGGGGATGATGTAGTATCATGTTTACTCCCCTCATTTGAGGAATCATCTTGGGCAATACCATTATCTGTTGCATTACTGTCCTTACTTTGTTTGGACACTATGGCACAATTATCACATAAATTTAAATGGGGAGACACATTGGCTTTCATACATATAGAACATAGCTTATCTGATGTTACAGACATGTTAAACAGGCTTAAACTTGTCAACAAAGCACAAAAAACGTTTTAAAATAAAACCGTTACTGTCACTTTAAATTTCAAACTGAAAACACTTTATTACTGAATATGTGAAAAAGTATGAAGGAATTGTTCAAAATTCACCAAAATTTCACCACAGTGTCTTAAAGCATTAAAAGTATTGCACACCAAATTTCAGAGCTTTAACCCTTAAATTAACGGAACCGGAGCCGTTTTTACATTTAACCCCTATACAGTCCCAGAATGAGGCTCTGTCTATAACTAGAAAGGCCCCCATCTGAAAAAGGTGTCCAACACAGTGCCTGCCGTTTTTCTAAACATTCCCCAAGATTATAATACCAATAATTAGTTAGAATCTGCATAATATGCCTAGTAAAGCAATTGTTTTAGCCCAGAAAAATGTCTACCAGTTTTTAAGCCCTTTTTGAAGCCCTTTATTCTTTTATGTTTAACTAAGAAAATGGCTTACCGGTCCCCATGAGGGGAAATGACAGCCTTCCAGCATTACATGGTCTTGTTAGAAATATGGCTAGTCATACCTTAAGCAGAAAAGACTGCTAACTGTTTCCCCCAACTGAAGTTACTTCATCTCAACAGTCCTGTGTGGAAACAGCAACCGATTTTAGTTACTGTCTGCTAAAATCATCTTCCTCTTACAAACAGAAATCTTCATCCTTTTCTGTTTCAGAGTAAATAGTACATACCAGCACTATTTTAAAATAACAAACACTTGATAGAAGAATAAAAACTACATTTAAACACCAAAAAAACTCTTAACCATCTCCGTGGAGATGTTGCCTGTGCAACGGCAAAGAGAATGACTGGGGTGGGCGGAGCCTAGGAGGGATCATGTGACCAGCTTTGCTGGGACTCTTTGCCATTTCCTGTTGGGGAAGAGAATATCCCACAAGTAAGGATGACGCCGTGGACCGGACACACCAATGTTGGAGAAAATCAGATTTTAACCTCGTTTTTATCCCCAGAACAATTCTCTGTGTTGCTAATCAAATACACATGGTGCAGAGTTAGCTGGTTCTCTCAGCTTTGTCAATACATCCGACTACTGAGATAATGCCCTTAGCTTGTACACATAGAACTGCAAATCATCAACCCAATGGGTTATGGACATTCTGAACAATTAAAATACATGTTTCAAACCGATTCATAAAACAAGTCTACAAAAAATGTAAATCTAACTTTAAAAGGAAAGTTCTAAGCAATTTTCTTCTTTTTTAATCAAAAAGAGCAACTCAGAATGGGTTTAATTAAATAAAATGTTCCTCTCCAAAATCAAAATTAAACTTTCATGATTCAGATAAAGAATGCATTTAAAAAAAAAAATTACATGATAAATTTCTTTCGTTCCGGACATGGAGTTCACAATTTCATTCCAATTACTAGTGGAACATTCACTCCTGGCCAGCAGGAGGAGGCAAAGAGCACCACAGCAAAGTTGTTAAGTGTCACTTCCCTTACCCATAACCCCCAGTAATTCAGCCTAAGGGAAATGGAAAAAGAAGATAACACAAAGGTGCAGAGGTGCCTGGGGTTTAGTAAAAGATTACTGTCCAATCTTAAGGGTACGGTAGTGAACTCTCCATGTCCAGAAAGAAAGAAATTTATCATCAGGTAAGCATACATTTTCTTTTCTTTCCTAAGACATGGAGAGTCCACAACGTCATTCAATTACTAGTGGGAACCAATACCCAAGCTAGACACGGAATGAACAGGGAGGGAGAACAAAACTGGTAGACCTAAACAGAAAGCACCACCGCTTGAAGAACCTTTCTCCCAAAAGAGGTCTCAGCCGAGGCAAAAGTATCAAATTTGGAAAATTTGGAAAAAGTATGCAGAGAGGACAATGTTGCCTCCTTGCAAATCTGTTCCACAGAAGCTTTATTTTTAAAAGCCCAAGAAGAGGAGACAGCCCTAGTGGAATGAGCTGTAATTTTCTTAGAAGGCTGCTGTCCAGCTGTCATAAGCAAAACTAATTATACTTCTCAACCAGAGGGAAAGAGACGTAGAAGTGGCCTTCTGACCCTTATGCTTTCCAGAGAAACAAAGAAAAAGGGCATAAGACTGGCAAAAATCTTTAGTAGCCTATAGGTAAAATTTTAGAGCACGCACAACATCCAAGTTATGCAACAGATGTTCCTTATGAGAAGAAGGATTAGGACAAAGAGAAGGAACAACAATTTCCTGACAGCTTTATCTGCATGAAAAATAAGGTAATGTGAATCGCACTGCAAAGCTGAGAGTTCGGAAACTCTCAGAGCAGAAGAAATAATGATAAGAAACAAAACCTTCCAAGATAACAGCTTAATATCTATGGAATGCATTGGCTCAAACGGAGCCTGTTGCAAAACTCTAAGAACTAGTTAAAGGCTCCAAGGAGGTATAAACACAGGCCTGATTCTGACCAGGGCCTGACAAAAAGATTTAACATCTGACACATCCAGCAGACGCTAATGTAAAAGAATAGATAATGCAGAAATCTGACCTTTCAGAGAACTGACTGACAACCCTTTCTCCAGACCATCCTGGAGAAAAGACAAAATTCTAGGAACCAATAAAAAGGTATTTACACCATACCTTATGGAAAATTTTACGAGTAAAAGACTTGCGAGCCTGAAGCATGGTATCAACGACTGACACTGAAAACTCACGCTTAGCCAGAGCTAAGCGTTCAATCTCCATGCAGTCCGTTTCAGAGAAACGAGATATGGATGGAGCAAAGGAACTTGAGTTAGAAGGTTCTTCCTAAGAGGTAACCTCCAAGGAAAAAGAGATGACATTTTCATGAGGTCTGCAAACCAGATCCTGTGAAGCCGTGCAGGAGCTATTTACAGACTCTCTCTCCTTTTTGATACGAGCAATGACTCGTGGAAGGAGTGCAAACGGAGGAAACAGGTAAGCTAGACCAAAATCCCAAGGAACCACCAGATTATCTATCAGGGCAGCCTGAGGCTTTCTTGACCTTGAACCGTACCTTGGAAGCTTGGTGTTATGACAAGACGCCATCAGATCCAACCCCGGCACCCCCCACTTGAGGGTTAATCTGGAGAACACCTTCCAGTTGTCCACTCCTGGAATGTGGATGGCAGATAGAAGACAATTGTGAGTTTTGGCCATCTGAATAATCCAAGCCACTTTCTCCATGGCCAAGGATCTCAGAGTTCCTCCCTGGTGGTTGATGTAAGCCACTGAGGTGATGTTGTCCGATTGGAACCTGATAAACCGGCTAAGGATAATTGAGGCCAGGCCATCAGAGCATTGAAAATCACTCTCAACTTGATGTTTATGGGTAGAGAAGACTTCTTTTGCGTCCATAGGCCCTGAGCCTTTAACGAGTCCCAGACTGCTCCCCAGCCTAGCAGGCTGGCATCCGTGTTCACAATCACCCAGGAGGGTCTCCAGAAACATGTGCCTGAGAAATCCACCACGTAAGAGAGTCTCTTGTCAACTGGTCCAGACCTATCCTCAGACAGATCTGAATGGTCTCTGTTCCATTGTCTGAGCATGCATAATTGCAGAGTCCTCAAATGGAATCAAGCAAAGTAAATTATGTCCATGGAAGAGACCATCAGACCAATTACCTCCATGCATTGAGCCACTGATGCCCAAACAGTAGACCGTAGAGAGAGGATAGAAGAGAGAAGTTTGGATTTTCTGACCTCCATCAGAAAAAACAGAATTTATGCTTACCTGATAAATTACTTTCTCCAACGGTGTGTCCGGTCCACGGCGTCATCCATTACTTGTGGGATATTCTCCTCCCCCACAGGGAAAGGCAAGGAGAGCACACAGCAAGAGCTGTCCATATAGCTCCCCCTCTGGCTCCGCCCCCCAGTCATTCGACCGGCGGTTAGGAGAAAAAGGAGAAACTATAGGGTGCCGTGGTGACTGTAGTGTATAAAGAAAAAGAAAAAATTTTCAAACCTGATTAAAAAACCAGGGCGGGCCGTGGACCGGACACACCGTTGGAGAAAGTAATTTATCAGGTAAGCATAAATTCTGTTTTCTCCAACATTGGTGTGTCCGGTCCACGGCGTCATCCATTACTTGTGGGAACCAATACCAAAGCTTTAGGACACGGATGAAGGGAGGGAGCAAATCAGGTTACCTAAACAGAAGGCACCACGGCTTGCAAAACCTTTCTCCCAAAAACAGCCTCTGAAGAAGCAAAAATATAAAATTTGTAAAATTTGGCAAAAGTGTGCAGAGAAAACCAAGTCGCTGCCTTACATATCTGATTAACAGAAGCCTCGTTCTTGAAGGCCCATGTAGAAGCCACAGCCCTAGTGGAGTGAGCTGTGATTAGTTCAGGAGGCTGCCGTCCGGCAGTCTCATAAGCCAAACGGATAATGCTTTTCAGCCAGAAAGAAAGAGGTAGCAATAGCTTTTTGTCCTCTCCTCTTACCAGAGTAAACCACAAACAAGGATGAGGTTTGTCTAAAATTCTTTGTTGCTTCTAAATAGAACTTTAAAGCACGGACTACATCTAAATTGTGTAACAAACGTTCCTTCTTTGAAACTGGATTCGGGCACAGAGAAGGAACAACTATTTCCTGGTTAATATTCTTGTTGGAAACAACTTTTGGAAGAAAACCAGGCTTGGTACGCAAAATAACCTTATCTGAATGGAACACCAGATAGGGTGGATCACACTGCAAAGCAGATAATTCAGAAACTCTTCTAGCAGAAGAAATAGCAACCAAAAACAGAACTTTCCAAGATAGCACTTGATATCTATGGAATGTAAGGGTTCAAACGAAACCCCCTGAAGAACTGAAAGAACTAAATTTAGACTCCAAGGAGGAGTCAAGGGTCTGTAAACAGGTTTGATTCTGACCAAAGCCTGTACAAAAGCTTGTACCTCTGGCACAGCTGCCAGTCGTTTGTATAACAAGACAGATAAAGCAGAAATCTGTCCTTTTAGAGAACTCGCTGACAATCCCTTATCCAAACCTTTTTGGAGAAAGGAGAGGATCTTAGGAATTTTAATCTTACTCCAGGAGAATCCCTTGGATTCACACCAACAGATATATCTTTTCCATATTTTATGGTAAATCTTTCTAGACACAGGTTTTCTGGCTTGGACCAGAGTATCTATCACTGAATCTGAAAACCCACGCTTGGATAAAATCAAACGTTCAATTTCCAAGCAGTCAGCTGCAGAGAAATTAGATTTGGATGTTCGAATGGACCTTGTACTAGAAGATCCTGTCTCAAAGGTAGCTTCCATGGTGGAGCCGATGACATATTCACCAGGTCTGCATACCAAGTCCTGCACGGCCACGCAGGAGCTATCAGAATCACCGAGGCCTTCTCCTGTTTGATCCTGGCTACAAGCCTGGGAAGGAGAGGGAACAGTGGAAATGCATAAGCTATGTTGAACGACCAAGGCGCCGCTAATGCATCCACTAGAGTGGCCTTGGGATCCCTGGATCTGGACCCGTAGCAAGGAACCTTGAAGTTCTGACGAGACGCCATCAGATCCATGTCTGGAATGCCCCATAATTGAGTCAACTGGGCAAACACCTCCGGGTGGAGTTCCCACTCCCACGGATAGAAAATCTGACGACTCAGATAATCCGCCTCCCAGTTGTCTACTCCTGGGATGTGGATTGCAGATAGGTGGCAGGAGTGATCCTCCGCCCATTTGATGATCTTGGATACCTCTCTCATTACCAAGGAACTCCTTGTTCCTCCCTGATGGTTGATGTAAGCTACAGTCGTCATGTTATCTGACTGGAATCTTATGTATCCGGCTTTCGCTAGATGAGGTCAAGCCCGGAGAGCATTGAATATCGCTCTCAGTTCCAGGATGTTGATCGGGAGAAGAGACTCTTCCCGAGACCATAAACCCTGAGTTTTCAGGGAATCCCAGACCGCACCCCAGCCTGATAGACTGGCGTCGGTCGTGATAATGACCCACTTTGGTCTGCAGAAACTCATTCCCTGAGACAGGTGATCTTGTCTACTGGAGCATGCACAGTTGTAATGGTCTTAGATGAATTCGAGCAAATGGAACTATGTCCATTGCTGCAACCATCACCCCTACTACTTCCATGCACTGAGCTATGGAAGGCTGCAGAATAGAGAGAAGAACTTGACAAGCGTTTAGAAGCTTTGACTTTCTGACTTCTGTCAGGAAGATCTTCATTTCAAAAGAATCAATTATTGTTCCCAATAAGGGAACTTTTGTCGACGGAGACAGGGAACTCTTTTCTACGTTCACCTTCCACCCGTGAGATCTGAGAAAGGCTAGAACAATGTCTGTATGAGCCTTTGCCTTGGAAAGAGACAACGCTTGAATTAGAATGTCGTCCAGATAAGGTGCCACTGCAATGCCCCTTGGTCTTAGAACCGCTAGAAGGGACCCGAGCACCTTTGTGAAAATTCTGAGAGCAGTGGCTAGTCCGAATGGGAGAGCCACGAACTGATAATGTTTGTCCAGAAAGGCGAACCTTAGGAACTGATGATGATCTTTGTGGATAGGAATATGTAGATACGCATCCTTTAAATCCACGGTAGTCATATATTGACCCACCTGGATTGTAGGTAAAATTGTTCGAATGGTTTCCATTTTGAACGATGGAACTCTGAGAAATTTGTTTAGAATTTTTAAATCCAGAATTGGTCTGAAAGTTCCCTCTTCTTTGGGAACTACAAACAGATTTGAGTAAAAACCCCTGACCTTGTTCCACAGTTGGAACTGGGTGTATCACTCCCATCTTTAACAGGTCTTCTACACAATGTAAGAATGCCTGTCTACTTATTTGGTTTGAAGATAAGTGAGAAATGTGGAACCTTCCCCTTGGGGGTAGTTCCTTGAATTCTAGAAGATAACCCTGAGAGACTATTTCTAGTGTCCAGGGATCCTGGACATCTCTTGCCCAAGCCTGAGCAAAGAGAGAGAGTCTGTCCCCTACTAGATCCGGTCCCGGATCGGGGGCTACCCCTTCATGCTGTCTTGGTAGCAGCAGCAGGCTTCTTGGCCTGTTTACCGTTATTCCAGCCTTGCATTGGTTTCCAAGCTGGTTTAGTCTGGGAAGCGTTACCCTCTTGTCTAGAGGCTGCCGAGTTAGAAGCCGGTCCGTTCCTGAAATTGCGAAAGGAACGAAAATTGGACTTATTCTTAGCCTTGAAAGGCCTATCCTGTGGGAGGGCATGGCCATTTCCCTCAGTGATGTCTGAAATAATTTCTTTCAATTCTGGCCCAAAAAGAGTCTTACCTTTGAAAGGGATATTAAGCAATTTTGTCTTGGAAGATACATCCGCCGACCAAGACTTTAGCCAGAGCGCTCTGCGCGCCACAATTGCAAACCCTGAATTTTTCGCCGCTAATCTCGCTAACTGCAAAGCGGCGTCTAAAATAAAGGAATTAGCTAACTTAAGTGCGTGAATTCTGTCCATGACTTCCTCATACGGAGTCTACCTACTGAGCGACTTTTCCAGTTCCTCGAAGCAGAACCACGCCGCTGTAGTGACAGGAATAATGCACGAAATAGGTTGAAGGAGGTAACCTTGCTGTACAAAAATCTTTTTAAGCAAACCCTCCAATTTTTTATCCATAGGATCTTTGAAAGAACAATTGTCCTCAATGGGAATGGTCGTGCGTTTGGCTAGTGTAGAAACCGCCCCCTCGACCTTAGGGACTGTTTGCCATATGTCCTTCCTGGGGTCGACCATAGGGAACAATTTCTTAAATATAGGAGGAGGGACAAAAGGTATGCCTGGCTTCTCCCACTCCTTATTCACTATGTCCGCCACCCGTTTAGGTATCGGAAAGGCATCAGGGTGCACCGGGACCTCTAGGAACTTGTCCATCTTGCACAAGTTTTCTGGGATGACCAGATTGTCACAATCATCCAGAGTAGATAGCACCTCCTTAAGTAATGCGCGGAGATGCTCTGATTTAAATTTAAATGTCACAACATCAGGTTCTGCCTGCTGAGAAATTCTTCCTGTATCAGAAATTTCTCCATCTGAGAAACCCTCCCTCACTGCCACTTCAGACTGGTGTGAGGGTATGACAGAAAAATTATCATCAGCGCCCTCCTGCTCTACAGTGTTTAAAACAGAGCTATCGCGCTTTCTCTGAAATGCTGGCATTTTGGATAAAATATTAGCTATGGAGTTATCCATTACTGCCGTCAATTGTTGCATAGTAACAAGCATTGGCGCGCTAGAAGTACTAGGGGTCGCCTGCACGGGCATAACTGGTATAGACACAGAAGGAGAAGATGTAGAACTATCTCTACTTCCTTCATCTGAGGAATCATCCTGGGCAACCTTACTATTTGTGACAATACTGTCCTTACTGTGTTTGGACGCTATGGCACAATTATCATCTATATTTGAAGGGGGAACCACATTGACTTCCATACATACAGAACATGATCTATCAGAAGATACAGACATGTTAAACAGGCTTAAACTGGTTAATAAAGTACAAAAACCGTTTTAAAACAAAACCGTTACTGTCTCTTTAAATGTTAAACAGGGCACACTTTATTACTGAATATGTGAAAAACTATGAAGGAATTATCCAATCTTTACCAAATTTTCACCACAGTGTCTTAATGCATTCAAAGTATTGCACCCCAATTTTCAAGCCGTTAACCCTTAAAATGTGGAAACCGGAGCCGTTTGCAATTTTAACCCCACTACAGTCCCAGCCACAGCCTTTGTTGTGACTTCAACTATCCCAGGGGGGTAATTTCAAGCCTTCTAGGAACTTTTTCAGTGGACACCAGACCCTCTCACATGCATCTGCATGCACTGTACTTAAAAGAAACTGTGCAATAATGGCGCGAAAATGAGGCTCTGCCTAATACAGTGAAAGGCCCTTCCTGACTGGGAAGGTGTCTAAACTAGTGCCTGGTGATAAAAAACGTTCCCCAAACAATAAAAGTGTGAAATCCACTTCAAACTTTAAATAAAAACTTAAATAAACAATCGATTTAGCCCTTAAGAGTGTCCACCAGTTAATAGCCCATAATAAGCCCTTTATTCTTTCTGAGTCTAAGAAAATGGCTTACCGATCCCCATGAGGGAAAAATGACAGCCTTCCAGCATTACACAGTCTTGTTAGAAAATGGCTAGTCATACCTTGAGCAGAAAAGTCTGCAAACTGTTCCCCCCAACTGAAGTTCTCTCATCTCAACAGTCCTGTGTGGGAACAGCAATCGATTTTAGTTACTGCTGCTAAAATCATACTCCTCTTTTAAACAGAACTCTTCATCTCTTTCTGTTTCAGAATAAATAGTAGATACCAGCACTATTTTAAAATAACAAACTCTTGATAGAAGAAATAAAAAAACTACAACTAACACCACAAACTCCTCACCATCCCCGTGGAGATGCTACTTGTTCAGAGCGGCAAGGAGAATGACTGGGGGGCGGAGCCAGAGGGGGAGCTATATGGACAGCTCTTGCTGTGTGCTCTCCTTGCCTTTCCCTGTGGGGGAGGAGAATATCCCACAAGTAATGGATGACGCCGTGGACCGGACACACCAATGTTGGAGAAATCTTCATAGATAGGGAATCTATGATAGCCCCTAAGAAACACACCCTTGCAGCTGGAACAAGGGAACGCTTCTCCAGATTCAGTTTCCACCCATGGGAACATAGAAAAGACAACAAGATCTCTGTATGAGAGTTTGCTTGTTGAAAAGATGGCGTCTGAACCAATATGTCGTCCAGGTAAGGCGTCATCGCAATTCCCTCAGACCTGTTGAAAATAATAAGCAATATTTGTAACTGTTTTTCCTGCA